>NC_051334.1:43576159-43801058 GCF_015220235.1 Choloepus didactylus | reverse complement strand
TCTCTCGACATTTCCTTACATCAGAAAGAACCAACACAAAATAAAAAATAAAGTGAAAAAACACCCAAATCATCCCCCCAGCCCACCTTTTGTCCTTAGTTTTTATCCCCATTCCTCCATCATCCATACACTAGATAAGGGGTGTGATCCACAAGGTCTTCACAATCACACTGTCACCCCTGTATCTACACTATTGTAAATTGTCTCAGAGTCCAGACTGCTAGCCGGAGCCCGGTAGTTTCAGCTATTCACCTAAAGCTATTCCAACATTAAAGCCTAAGAGGTTGTTATCTATATAGTGCATAAGAATGTCCACCAGAGTGACCTCTCGACTCCATTTGGAATCTCTCAGCCACTGAAATCATTTCATCTCATTTTGCATCCCCCTTTTGGTCAAGAAGATACTCTCAGTCCCATGATGCCAGGTCCACATTCATTCCCGGAAGTCATACTCTGCGTTGCCAGGGAGATTTACACCCCTGGGAGTTGGGTCCCACGTAGGGGGGAGGGCAGCGAGTTCACCTGTTGAGATGGCTCAGTTAGAGAGGAGAGAGAGAGGGCCACATCTGAAGCAACAAAGATGTACTCAGGGGGAGACTCTTAGGCACCATTACATACAAGTTTAGACTCTCCTTTGTGGTAATGAGCTTCATAAGGGCAAGTCCCATGCTCGAGGGCTCAGCACATCAAACTGCCAGTCCCAATGTTTGTGACAACATACTGTAGGGGATCAGCATCTCAAAGTTTAGAGATAGGCCTTACAACTCAGGGATAGAGTTAACTGCTGTAAGAGCTTACAATCTAGGGACTATTACAATTATTGTGTCCATGTTAGGCTATGTTCTAAGATTCAATTCTGAGTTTATACATTGTAGTTAGTTCCATATTGGTGAGGCATCATCCCTCTCACCATGTTTTCTCCAACACTTTTACTCCTATATATATATTTTTCCTACAATTTTATAGAGTTATATTCACATACCATACCTTTATCCACAGTGTACAATAAGTTGTTCATGGTATCATCATAAAGTTGTACATTTATCACCACAATCAGCATTGAACATACTGATTACTACAAGAAAAATTGTTTTTTTTTTTTAGCAATAAGAAAAAATGATAAAAAGAAAAATAACATGTCATACAATACAATATACTACTAAGGACAGCAAATAACACCACTACCAAGAATCCCATATTACTCCCCTATAGCCCCTTCTCATATACATTTAGCATTGGCGTATTGCCTTTGTTACATTTAATGGAGGTATATATAATGTTACTGTTGACCATAAACTCCGGTTTGCTTTGATTATGTTTTTTCCTGTATACCATCCCTTTTTCAAATTTCTACATGGTTGACATTCATTTGCTTTCCCACATGCAAAAACATGTTTATATTTGTATATTTAGTAACAGTCATTGGCCACTCCAGTTTTTGCCATGTTATACAGTCCCAGTCTTTATCATCTATCTTTAACTCTGGTGTCATACATTCTCCTATCCCACCTCTTTCAGCTTTACTCACAGACATCTTTGTTCAGTGTACTTACAATACCGTGCTACCATCACACAGTATTATGCTATCTATTTCTGGATCTATGCAATCAATCCTAAACATTCTGTACTCCTTCAGCATCAGATGGCTGATCTCTGCCCTCTTTCTATCTCTTGTCGCCTGTGTTGTCAGCTTTTAACTCTCAAAGTTTGTTCATTAATGTCTGTTCATATTAGTGAGACCAGACAGAATCTGTCCTTTTGTTTCTGGCTAACTTCACTCAACATAATGTCCTCAAGGTTCAGCCACATTATTACATGATCCATGTCTTTGTTCTGTCTTACAGCTGCATAATATTCCATCATGTGTATATACCACAGTTTGTTTATCCACTCGTCCTTTGATGGGCATTTGGGCTGTTTCCATCTCTTGGCAATTGTGAATAATGCTGCAATAAACATTGGTTTACAATGTCTGTTTGTGTCTTAAGTTTCAGTTCCTCTGAGTATATACCCAGCAATGGAATAGCTGGGTCATATGGCAAATCTATATTTAGCTTCCTGAGGAACCTCCATACTGTCTTCCAGAGTGGCTGTACCAATCTACATTCCCCACCAACAATGAATAAGTGTGCCTCTTTCTCCACATCCTCTCCAGCACTTGTCATTTTCTGTTTTTTGGATAATGGCCATTCTGGTAGGTGTGAGATGATATCTCATTGTGGTTTTGATTTGCATTTCCTTAATAGCCAGTGAAGTTGAGCATTTTTTTCATATGCTTTTGAGCCATTTGTATTTCTTCTTCAGAAAATGTCTGTTCATGTCTTTTGCCCATTTTTTAATTGTATTGTTTGTCTTTCTGATATTGAGATGCAGGATTCCTTTATATATTCGGGATATTAACCCTTATCTGATATGTGGTTTCCAAATATCATCTCCCATTGTGTAGGTTGCCTTTTTTTTTTTCTTTTTTTGGGGGATTATTCATTCGTTTATTCTTTTTTTTTTTTTAATCATCATTTTATTGAGATATATTCACATACCACGCAGTCATACAAAACAAATTGTACTTTCGATTGTTTACAGTACCATTACATAGTTGTACATTCATCACCTAAATCAATCCCTGACACCTTCATTAGCACACACACAAAAATAACAAGAATAATAATTAGAGTGAAAAAGAGCAATTGAAGTAAAAAAGAACACTGGGTACCTTTGTCTGTTTGTTTCCTTCCCCTACTTTTCTACACATCCATCCATAAACTAGACAAAGTGGAGTTTGGTCCTTATGGCTTTCCCAATCCCATTGTCACCCCTCATAAGCTACATTTTTATACAACTGTCTTCGAGATTCATGGGTTCTGGGTTGTAGTTTGATAGTTTCAGGTATCCACCACCAGCTACCCCAATTCTTTAGAACCTAAAAAGGGTTGTCTAAAGTGTGCGTAAGAGTGCCCACCAGAGTGACCTCTCGGCTCCTTTTGGAATCTCTCTGCCACTGAAGCTTATTTCATTTCCTTTCACATCCCCCTTTTGGTCAAGAAGATGTTCTCCGTCCCACGATGCTAGGGTCTACATTCCTCCCCGGGAGTCATATTCCACGTTGCCAGGGAGATTCACTCCCCTGGGTGTCTGATCCCACGTAGGGGGGAGGGCAGTGATTTCACCTTTCAAGTTGGCTTAGCCAGAGAGAGAGGGCCACATCTGAGCAACAAAGAGGCATTCAGGAGGAGACTCTTAGGCACAAATACAGGGAGGCCTAGCCTCTCCTTTGCAGCAACCGTCTTCCCAAGGGTAAAACTTATGGTAGAGGGCTCAACCCATCAAACCACCAGTCCCCTATGTCTGTGGTCATGTTAGCAACCATGGAGGTGGGGTAGGCGAATACCCCTGCATTCTCCACAGGCTCCTCAAGGGGGCACTACATCTTTTTTTTTTTTTCCTTGTTTTTCTTTTTTCTTTTTTTTTTTTTTTAACTTTCCCTTCTTTTTTAAATCAACTGTATGAAAAAAAAGTTAAAAAGAAAACAAACATACAATAAAAGAACATTTCAAAGAGACCATAACAAGGGAGTAAGAAAAAGACAACTAACCTAAGATAACTGCTTAACTTCCAACATGTTCCTACTTTACCCCTAGAAAGTTACATAATATAGCAACATTTCAGTGAACTTGTTCCTACTACATCCATCAGAAATTAACAGACCATAGTCATTTCTGGGCATCCCCAGAACGTTAAATAGCTTATCTGTTCTTCTTGGATTATTGTTCCCCCTTCCTTAATTGCTCTCTACTGCTAGTTCCCCTACATTCTACATTATAAACCATTTGTTTTACATTTTTCAAAGTTCACATTAGTGGTAGCATATAATATTTCTCTTTTTGTGCCTGGCTTATTTCGCTCAGCATTATGTCTTCAAGGTTCATCCATGTTGTCATATGTTTCACCAGATCGTTCCTTCTTACTGCCGCGTAGTATTCCATCGTGTGTATATACCACATTTTATTTATCCACTCATCTGTTGAAGGACATTTGGGTTGTTTCCATCTCTTGGCAATTGTGAATAATGCTGCTATGAACATTGGCGTGCAGATATCTGTTCGTGTCACTGCTTTCCGATCTTCCGGGTATATACCGAGAAGTGCAATCGCTGGATCGAATGGTAGCTCTATATCTAGTTTTCTAAGGAACTGCCAGACTGACTTCCAGAGTGGCTGAACCATTATACAGTCCCACCAACAATGAATAAGAGTTCCAATTTCTCCACATCCCCTCCAGCATTTGTAGTTTCCTGTTTGTTTAATGGCAGCCATTCTAACCGGTGTTAGATGGTATCTCATTGTGGTCTTAATTTGCATCTCTCTAATAGCTAGTGAAGCTGAACATTTTTTCATGTGTTTCTTGGCCATTTGTATTTCCTCTTCAGAGAACTGTCTTTTCATATCTTTTGCCCATTTTATAATTGGGCTGTCTGTACTATTGTCATTGAGTTGTAGGATTTCTTTGTATATGCAAGATATCAGTCTTTTGTCAGATACATGGTTTCCAAAAATTTTTTCCCATTGAGTTGGCTGCCTCTTTACCTTTTTGAGAAATTCCTTTGAGGTGCAGAAACTTCTAAGCTTGAGGAGTTCCCATTTATCTATTTTCTCTTTTGTTGCTTGTGCTTTGGGTGTAAAGTCTAGGAAGTGGCCTCCTAATACAAGGTCTTGAAGATGTTTTCCTACATTATCTTCTAGGAGTTTTATGGTACTTTCTTTTATATTGAGATCTTTGGTCCATTTTGAGTTAATTTTTGTGTAGGGGGTGAGGTAGGGGTCCTCTTTCATTCTTTTGGATATGGATATCCAACTCTCCCAGCCCCATTTGTTGAAAAGACCATTATGGCTCAGTTCGGTGACTTTGGGGGCCTTATCAAAGATCAGTCGGCCATAGATCTGAGGGTCTATCTCTGAATTCTCAATTCGATTCCATTGATCTATATGTCTATCTTTGTGCCAGTACCATGCTGTTTTGGCAACTGTGGCTTTATAATAAGCTTCAAAGTCAGGGAGTGTAAGTCCTCCCACTTCGTTTTTCTTTTTTAGAGTGTCTTTAGCAATTCGAGGCATCTTCCCTTTCCAAATAAATTTGATAACTAGCTTTTCCAAGTCTGCAAAGTAGGTTGTTGGAATTTTGATTGGGATTGCATTGAATCTGTAGATGAGTTTGGGTAGAATTGACATCTTAATGACATTTAGCCTTCCTATCCATGAACATGGAATATTTTTCCATCTTTTAAGGTCCCCTTCTATTTCTTTTAGTAGAGTTATGTAGTTTTCTTTGTATAGGTCTTTTACATCTTTGGTTAAGTTTATTCCTAGGTACTTGATTTTTTTTAGTTGCTATTGAAAATGGTATCTTTTTCTTGAGTGTCTCTTCAGTTTGTTCATTTCTAGCATATAGAAACATTACTTACTTATGTGCATTAATCTTGTATCCCGCTACTTTGCTAAATTTGTTTATTAGCTCTAGTAGGTGTATCGTTGATTTCTCAGGGTTTTCTAGATATAAGATCATATCATCTGCAAACAATGACAGTTTTACTTCTTCTTTTCCAATTTGGATGCCTTTTATTTCTTTGTCTTGCCGGATTGCCCTGGCTAGCACTTCCAGCACAATGTTGAATAACAGTGGTGACAGCGGGCATCCTTGTCTTGTTCCTGATCTTAGAGGGAAGGCTTTCAGTCTCTCACCATTGAGTACTATGCTGGCTGTGGGTTTTTCATATATGCTCTTTATCATGTTGAGGAAGTTTCCTTCAATTCCTACCTTTTGAAGTGTTTTTATCAAAAAGGGATGTTGGATTTTGTCAAATGCTTTTTCAGCATCTATTGAGATGATCAATTGATTTTTCCCTTTCGAGTTTTTAATGTGTTGTAATACATTGATTGTTTTTCTTATGTTGAACCATCCTTGCATGCCTGGAATGAACCCCACTTGGTCATGGTGTATGATTTTTTTAATGTGTCTTTGGATTCGATTTGCAAGTATTTTGTTGAGGATTTTTGCATCTATATTCATTAGGGAGATTGGCCGGTAGTTTTCCTTTTTTGTAGCATCTTTGCCTGGTTTTGGTATTAGATTGATGTTAGCTTCATAAAATGAGTTAGGTAGTGTTCCATTTTTTTCAATGTTTTGAAAGAGTTTGAGTAAGATTGGTGTCAGTTCTTTCTGGAAAGTTTGGTAGAATTCCCCTGTGAAGCCATCTGGCCCTGGGCATTTATTTGTGGGAAGATTTTTGATGACTGATTGGATCTCTTTGCTTGTGATGGGTTGGTTGAGGTCTTCTATTTCTTCTCTGGTCAGTCTAGGTTGTTCATATGTTTCCAGGAAATTGTCCATTTCTTCTACATTATCCAGTTTGTTGCCATACAGTTGTTCATAATATCCTCTTATAATTTTTTTAATTTCTTCAGGATCTGCAGTTATGTCACCTTTTTCATTCATTATTTTGTTTATATGGGTCTTCTCTCTTTTTGATTTTGTCAGTCTAGCTAGGGGCTTGTCAATCTTGTTGATCTTCTCAAAGAACCAACTTTTGGTGATATTTATCCTCTCTATTGTTTTTTTGTTCTCTATGTCATTTATTTCTGCTTTAATCCTTGTTATTTCTTTTCTTCTACTTGGTTTAGGATTGGTTTGCTGTTCATTTTCTAGCTTCTTCAGTTGATCCATTAGTTCTTTGATTTTGGCTCTTTCTTCCTTTTTAATATATGCGTTTAGTGCTATAAATTTCCCCCTTAGCACTGCTTTTGCTGCATCCCATAGGTTTTGGTATGTTGTGTTCTCATTTTCATTCGTCTCTATATATTTAGCAATTTCTCTTGCTATTTCTTCTTTAACCCACTGATTGTTTAGGAGTGTGTTGTTTAACCTCCAGGTATTTGTGAATTTTCTAAGTCTCTGATGGTTATTGACTTCTAATTGTATTCCATTGTGGTCAGAGAATGTGCTTTGAATAATTTCAATCTTTTTAAATTTATTGAGGCTTGTTTTATGTCCCAGCATATGATCTATTCTGGAGAAAGTTCCGTGAGCACTAGAAAAGTATGTGTATCCTGGTGATTTGGGATGTAATGTCCTGTATATGTCTGTTAAATCTAATTCATTTATCAGATTGTTTAGGTTTTCAATTTCCTTATTGGTCTTCTGTCTGGTTGATCTATCTATAGGAGAGAGTGATGTGTTGAAGTCTCCCACAATTATTGTGGAAACATCAATTGCTTCCTTTAGTTTTGCCAGTGTTTCTCTCATGTATTTTGTGGCACCTTGATTGGGTGCATAGACATTTACGATTGTTATTTCTTCTTGCTGAATTGCCCCTTTTATTAGTATGTAGTGGCCTTCTTTGTCTCTCAAAACATCCCTGCATTTGAAGTCTATTTTATCTGAGATTAATATTGCTACACCTGCTTTCTTTTGGCTGTAGCTTGCATGAAATATTTTTTTCCATCCTTTCACTTTCAGTTTCTTTGTGTCCCTGTGTCTAAGATGAGTCTCTTGTATGCAACATATTGATGGTTCATTTTTTTTGATCCATTCTGCGAATCTATATCTTTTAATTGGGGAGTTTAATCCATTTACATTCAACGTTAAAACCGTGAAGGCATTTCTTGAATCGGCCATCTTATCCTTTGGTTTATGTTTGCCATATTTTTCCCTCTCTCTATTAATATCCTTTATTGTACCCATACCGAATCTCTTTAGTACTGAACCTTTCTCCAAGTCTCTCTGTCCTGTCTTTGTTTCTCTGTCTGTAGGGCTCCCTTTAGTATCTCCAGTAGGGCAGGTCTCTTGTTAGCAAATTCTCTCAGCATTTGTTTGTCTGTGAAAAATTTAAGCTCTCCCTCAAATTTGAAGGAGAGCTTTGCTGGAATAAGTATTCTTGGCTGGAAATTTTTTCTCACTCAGAATTTTAAATATATCGTGCCACTGCCTTCTTGCCTCCATGGTGGCTGCTGAGTAGTCACTACTTAGTCTTATGCTGTTTCCTTTGTATGTGGTGAATTGCTTTTCTCTTGCTGCTTTCAGAACTTGCTCCTTCTCTTCTGTGTTTGACAGTGTGATCAGTATATGTCTCGGAGTGGGTTTATTTGGATTTATTCTATTTGGAGTTCGCTGAGCATTTATGATTTGTGTATTTATGTTGTTTAGAAGATTTGGGAAGTTTTCCCCAACAATTTCTTTGAATACTCTTCCTAGACCTTTACCCTTTTCTTCCCCTTCTGGGACACCAATGAGTCTTATATTTGGACGTTTCATATTATCTATCATATCCCTGAGGTCCATTTCGATTTTTTCAATTTTTTTCCCCATTCTTTCTTTTATGCTTTCATTTTCCATTCTGTCATCTTCCAGGTCACTGATTCGTTGTTCAACTTCCTCTAGTCTTCTACTATGAGTGTCCAGAATCTTTTTAATTTGGTCAACAGTTTCTTTAATTTCCATAAGATCATCCATTTTTTTATTTAGTCTTGCAATGTCTTCTTTATGCTCTTCTAGGGTCTTCTTGATTTCCTTCATATCCCGTACTATGGTCTCATTGTTCATCTTTAGTTCTTTGAGTAGCTGCTCTAGGTGCTGTGTCTCTTCTGGTCTTTTGATTTGGGTGCTTGGGCTTGGGTTATCCATATCGTCTGGTTTTTTCATATGCTTTATAATTTTCTGTTGTTTTTGGCCTCGTGGCATTTGCTGAACTTGATAGGGTTCTTTTAGGGTTTGTAGACCTACTGAAGTCCTTATCTCTAATTTATCAGATCTACAGCTTCGTGGAGTACACTTTCTCTAACTAACCAGCAGGTGGTGTCCACGAGCCACCTGTTCTCCACAAGCCAGTTCTCCCCTGCTTAGCCTTTTTGGTGAGTGGGGTAGTGAGTCTTGTGGGGACCAATTGGTGTACCAAGCTTGCGTTTGTAGTTGGTGTTGCCTGCCCTGTATGTGGGGCGTGTTTCTGGGCAGTCAGGGAGGGGGGGTGGCCCTAACAATCAAATCTCCCTGGTGATCCTAGAGTTTTAAAGCTGCTGCAATAGTCTAATCCTTCAGTTCAGTCCTGCCACAGTTTGTCTCTGCCACTGACCCACAAGTCCTTGGTATTGGCGTATGGCTCCTGAGACTTGCAAGTGGGCCCCTCTTCCAGGCTGTGCACCCCGGGTCCTCTGTTGAGGGATGACTGTGCTATGTCACAGGTGAGTGCCGTCCCCCCAGGGCAGTTCTGGGCTGCTGGGCTGTGTAGGGAGGCTCCCAGTCTGCTCAAATGATGGCTGAATGGGGCTTTGTTAATTCACACTGCTCCACCTTCCCAACTCTGGGACAATCAGCTGAGGTTGCAGGGAAGGCTAATGTCCACGCCCAGTTTTGTGGTGTGTGCCTGTTATTTGAAGCACTTCCGTCACACTGGGTTGTCTGGGGCAGCTCTGGGCTATGGGGCTGGCGATGGGCAGGAGTGTTTCCTGTCCACCAGGATGATGGCTGTGAGCGGACACCCCCCTTTTCTTGGGAAGTTGTGGTGTTTAGTGAATTTTCTCAGACACTGGATTATTGCCTTTTGTCTCAGAGCTCTCTTAGTTCTGCTCTTGACTTGACGTGCCCAAATTGCAATTCTTTGAAGCTTTCTGTATTGGGCTTCTTAGAGTAATTGTTTTAGAAAAAGAAAAAAGGATTAAAAAAAAAAAAAAAAAAAAGGGCCCTCCTCAGAGATCTAATGGGTTATTGAAATGCTAATAGACAAAGCAACCAGGGCCATTAAGGAAAGGTCCACAGGGCAGAGAGATCAGCTTTTCTTCGGGATTTGCATATGCGCCTCAAGGCCTGATCTCCGCCCTTCCCCTTTCTGTGTTCACCAGAACTCCAAAAATCCTCTGCTTTTATTTTGGAGTTTTTCGTTTTGTTTTTTTTTTTCTATGCCTGTCTCCTCTCTGCTGGGCTGGCAGCTCTCAGATTCTCTGGTGTCTGGTCTCAGTCTATCTATGGTTGGAGTATGGATCAGTAGAATGAGTTTCTGAGAAGGGCTACCACTGCAGTTCTCCCTTCTCCTTCCCGGAGCTGGCAGCCCCTCCTCCCACGGGACTGACCCTGGCAGGGAGGGGCGCGGGTCCCCTGGCCGCAAAAACTTACAGATTTCGCTGATCTCAGCAGTTCGACATTTTCATGAGTGTTGTATGAAGTATGCCCAAAGACAGATTGCTCTGTGGTGTCCAGTCCACGCAGTTCCTGGCTTTTTACCTACTTTCCTGGAGGAGTAACTAAAACATACAGCTCACCAGTCCTCCATCTTTCCGTAGGTTGCCTTTTGACTTTTCTGACAAAGTCCTTTGATGTACAAAAGTGTTTAATTTTGAGGAGATCCCATTTGTCTATTTGTTCTTTGGTTGCTCGTGCCTTGGGTGTGAGGTCTAAGAAACCACCTCCTTTCACAAGATCTTTAAGATATTGCCCTACATTTTCTTCTAAGAGTTTTATGGTCTTGGTGATAATGTTTAGGTCTTTGATCCACTTTGAATTAATTTTGGTATAAGTTGTGAGATGGACATCCTCTTTCATTCTTTTGGAAATGGATATCCAGTTCTCCAAACACCATTTATTGAACAGGCTGCTCTTTCCCAGTTGCTTCGGCTTCACTGCCTTATCAAAGATCAGTTGTCCATAGATGTGAGGGTCTACTTCTGAACACTCAGTTCGAATCCATTGATCAGTATATCTGTCCTTATGCCAGTACCATGCTGTTTTGAGCACTGTAGCTTTGTAATATGCTTCAAAGTCAGGTAGTGTGAGACCTCCCACTTCACACCTCTTTCTCAAGACATTTTTGGCTATTCGGGGCACCTTACCCTTCCAAATAAATTTAGTTATTGGTTTTTCTATTTCTGTAAAGTAAGTTGTTGGGATTTGAATTGGTATTGCATTGAATCTGTAAATCAGTTTAGGTAAAATTGCCATCTTAACTATATTTAGTCTTCCAATCCATGAACATGGTATGTTCTTCCATTTTTTCAGGTCTTGTGCAATTTCTTTTAGCAGTTTCTTATAGTTTTGTATGTAAAGGTCTTTTGTGTCCTTGGTTAAGTTTATTCCTAAATACTTGATTCTTTTGGTTGCTATTGTAAATGGGATTTTTTTCTTGATTTCTTCCTCTTGTTGCACATTACTTGTGTATAGGAACACTACAGATTTTTGCGTGTTGATCTTGTAGCCTGTTACTTTGCTGTATTCATTGACTCGTTTTAGTAGCTTTGCTGTAGATTTTTCTGGATTTCCTACGTATAGAATCATGTCATCTGCAAATAGTGAAAGTTTTACTTCTTCCTCTCCAATTTGGATGCCTTTTATTTCTTTTTCTTGCCTAATTGCTCTAGCTAGAACTTCCAGCACAATGTTGAATAGCAATAGTGACAGTGGGCATCCCTGTCGTGTTCCTGATCTTAGAGGAAAAGCTTTCAGTCTCTCCCCATTGAGTGTGATGTTAGCTGTGGGTTTTTCATATATTGCCTTTATCATATTGAAAAAGTTCCCTTCTATTCCTATCTTTTGAAGTGTTTTCATCAGGAAAGGATGTTGAATTTTGTCAAATGCCTTTTCTGCATCAATCGAGATGATCATGTGGTTCTTCTGCTTTGATTTATTGATGTGGTGTATTACATTAATTGATTTTCTTGTATTGAACCAGCCTTGCACGCCTGGAATAAATCCCACCTGGTCGTGGTGTATAATTCTTTTAATGTGCTGCTGGATTTGATTTGCGAGTATTTTGTTGAGGATTTTTGCGTCTATATTCATTAAAGAAATTGGTCTATAATTTTCTTTTTTTGTAGTATCTTTGCCTGGTTTTGGTATTAGGGTGATGATGGCTTCATAGAAAGGGTTAGGTAGCTTTCCCTCTTCTTCAATTTTTTTGAAGAGATTGAGCAGGATTGGTACTAATTCGTTCTTGAATGCTTGGTAGAATTCACATGTGAAACCATCTGGTCCTGGGCTTTTCCTTTTTGGGAGCTTTTTGATGACTGACTCAATCTCTTTACTTGTGATTGGTTTGTTGAGGTCATCTATTTCTTCTTGAGTTAATGTTGGTTGTTTATGCTTTTCTAGGAAGTTGTCCATTTCATCTAAGTTGTCTAGTTTATTAGCATATAGTTGCTCATAGTATCTTCTCATTATCTCCTTAATTTCTGCAGGGTCGGTAGTTATATTTCCTTTCCCATTTCTGATTGCATTTATTTGCATCTGCTCTCTCTTTTTTTTTGTTAGCCTAGCCAGTGGTCCATCGATTTTATTGATTTTCTCAAAGAACCAACTTCTGGTTTTGTTGATTCTCTCTATTGTTTTCCTGTTCTCAATTGCATTTATTTCTGCTCTAATCTTTGTTATTTCTTCCCTTCTGCTTGCTTTGGGGTTAGTTTGCTGTTCTTTCTCTAATTCCTCCAGGTGAGCAGTTAACTCTTCAATTTTTGCTCTCTCTTCTCTTTTAATATAGGCATTTAGGGCAATAAATTTCCCTCTCAGCACCGCCTTTGCTGCATCCCATAAGTTTTGATAAGTTGTGTTTTCATTGTCATTTGCCTCGAGGTATTTACTAATTTCTCTTGTAATTTCTTCCTTTACCCACTGGTTTTCTAAGAGGGTGTTGTTTAGCCTCCATATGTTTGTGAATTTTATGACCTTCTGCCTTTTATTTATTTCCAACTTCATTCCATTGTGGTCTGAGAAAGTGTTTTGTATAATATCAATATTTTTAAATTTGTTGAGACTTGCTTTGTGACCCAACATGTGGTCTATCCTAGAGAATGTTCCATGAGCACTGGAGAAAAAAGTGTATCCTGCTGTTGTTGGATGTAGTGTCCTATAAATGTCTGTCAAGTCTAGTTCATTTATCATACAATTCAACATCTCTGTTTCTTTAGTGATCCTCTGTCTAGATGTTCTATCCCTTGATGAGAGTGGTGTATTGAAGTCTCCAACTATTATTGTAGAGGCATCTATTTCTCCTTTCAGTGATCGCAGTGTTTGCCTCATGAATTTTGGGGCATTCTGGTTTGGTGCATAAATATTTATGACTGTTATGTTCTCTTGATGAATTGACCCTTTTATTAATATATAGTGTCCTTCTTTGTCTCTTTTAATTGGTTTGCTTTTGAAGTCTAATTTGTCTGATATTAATATAGCTACTCCCGCTTTTTTCTGGTTGTTGTTTGCATGAAATATCTTTTTCCAACCTTTCACTTTCAGTCTATGTTTGTCCTTGTGTCTAAAGTGAGTTTCTTGTAGACAGCATATAGATGGGTCCTGTTTTTTAATCCATTCTGCCAGTCTGTGTCTTTTTATTGGGGAGTTTAATCCATTTACATTTAGTGTTATTACTGTAAGGGCAGTACTTTCTACTACCATTTTGTTTTTTGGAATTTATATGTCATATCTTATTTTTTCCTCTCCTTTTACTTTTGCTGATAATCTTCATTTCTGCACTCTTCTCCAACTCTCTCTCTCCTGTCTTTTCCTATCAGCCTGTAGCACTCCCTTTAGTATTTCTTGTAGTGCCGGTCTCTTATTCACAAACTCTCTCAGTGTCTGTTTGTCTGAAAATGTTTTAATCTCTCCCTCATTTTTGAAGGAAAGTTTTGCTGGATATAGAATTCTTGGTTGGCAGTTTTTCTCTTACAGTATCTTAAATATATCATGCCACTGTCTTCTTGCCTCCATGGTTTCTGCAGAGAAATCTGTACATGGTCTTATTGACTTTCCCTTGTATGTGATGGATTGCTTTTCTCTTGCTGCTTTCAGAATCCTCTCTTTGTCTTTGACATTGGACAATCTGACCAGTAAGTGTCTTGGAGTAGGTCTATTGGGATCTATTCTATTTGGGGTACGTTGTACTTCTTGAATCTCTAATTTTCTGTCTTTTATAAGAGTTGGGAAATTTTCAGTGAATATGTCTTCTATTACTCTTTCTGCCCCTTTTCCCCTCTCTTCTCCTTCTGGGATACCCATAACACGTATATTTGTGCGTTTCATGTTGTCACTCAGCTCCCTAAGACCCTGCTCATATTTTTCCATTTTTTTCACCATCTGTTCTTTTGTGTGTATGAATTCGAATGACCTGTCTTCCAGTTCACTGATCCTTTCTTCTGCCTGTTCAAATCTACTGTTGTGTTCCTCCATTGTGTTTTTCATCTCCTCCATTGTGGCCTTCATTCCCACGAGTTCTGCCATTTGTTTTTTTAAGTTTATGGATTCTTCTTTATGGTCAGCCAGTGTCTTCTTTATATCCTTCAGCTCTTTTGCTATATCTTCCTTCATTTCATCAAATTTATTTAGCATTAGTTGCCTCCACTCCTGTGTCTCAGCTGAGCTATTAGTTTGTTCCTTTGGCTGGTCCATGTTTTCGTGTTTCCTGGTATGGCTTGTTATCTTAAGTTGTCTAGGCATCTGATTCTCTTGATTAGTTTATTTTGGAGCTTGTTTTCTGTCTTTTACTTAGTGGTTTTCTTGTTGGTTGACTTTGTTTTCTGGCCTCTGCTATTCAGTTCAACTTATTCTAGACCTCTAACTTAGATTCTATTTAGTTGATCAGAATTTTTCCCCTCTTGTTTTTTCTGTTTCTTGCTCTGCCTCTATGTAACCTTTTTGTGAGTGGGTCTCCTCAGATATGGTCGACCCTTGTCAGATTTTCCCAGTCTAGTGAGGCCCAGGTCTCATTGGGAGGGTATGGAGTTTTCCTGAGAATGAGACCCTCCTATGAAGCCTTTAGAATTGGTGCTTTTCCTCTCCTGTCCAGCAGGTGGCGCTGGCCAGCCCGCAGCTCCCCCACCAGTGTAAGGAGGTATGGAGCCTTTAGTTCTCCTGGTGACTCTGATCCTGTCGGGGGTGTGGCTGACTGAAGCCGGAATCTGAATTCCAGCCCCTGGGGTCTGAATTCCCAGAAGGAGGACTGCCAGTTGAGCTGGGCCTCCCTCCACTCTCCCAATCCTCAGAACTCCAGTTGTCTCTCAGGGGCACTATTCCCTTCTCCCCTCTCCTCTTTGGGGCCTCTCCAGGTAGATTCCTTGGTCAGCCTGAGTTGCCAATTAAAGATGGGGGTGGAGGCCTTCAGTAGTGAATACGGAATTCAAAGACACTGTGGGTACTCTGTCTCCTCTCAAGCCCAGCCTAGTCCCTCAACCTGGGCTTTCCGATAGAAAATAACCACATATATTACTTTTAGATTTAAAAAAAAAAAAAAAAAAAAGAAAAGAAATCAATAAAAAGAAAAAAGGAAAAAAAAAAGAAAAAAGAGTCTCTTTTAAACGTCTTTCCCTAGCCTGGAAGTTTTGTCAGTGTCAGAATAGAGCATTTAAAGGTATGCTTTGGGCTATTGTCTGATAATTACTCTCCAACCGCTTCAGTTCCACCCCTGCCGGGGGAGTGTTCGCTGCGATCTCAGCTTTTCCTCCAATTCCAAACTTGTGTCCAATGTGTGACTGGTTACTGGAGACCCCGAAAACACTGTTTCATATAGTTCTTGGGTAACTGCCAGCTGCTCTAGGGGAGAGACGAAATTCTGCTCCTCACCACTCCGCCATCTTCTAAACAGCCAGGTCTTTTTGAATGCTTGTTTTTGGGATGCTGCTTCTCGGAACCCAGCCACCACACTGTGAGAAGTCCATTCCCAAGGACAGCTTCATAAGTATGCAATTTGTGCTGTCACAGTTTTGAAATTCTTAATATATATTTTTTAACAAGAAGCCCCATTTTTTTCACTGGGCCCTGTAAATCATTTATTTAATATTGCCCAAGCTTGCCATGTGGACAGGTTGAGCGCTCAAGCCACAACAAGCATCACCTTCCAGCCATATCAGTGAGCTACCTTGGACATTTGGCCCCTTTGAGCCTTAAATGGCAGCAGTCCTTCTCAATATCTGACTACAACTGCATGATAGACCCTAAGGGGGAACTCCTCAGCTGAGCTCAGTAAACCCTCAGTACCATGAGAAATAACAAATTGTTTTAAGCCACTAAATTTTGCCATGGTTTATTACCCAGCAACAGATAAGTGAGGAAGGTAGTTATTAATTGACTCGTTTACTCCTTACAATAAGCCTATGAAGTAATTGTTATTATCATACTCACTTTTAGGGGCTTAGAGAAGCTAACATGCTTTTCTAAGACTACGTAGTTAAGAGATGGGAGAGAGAATGGGAAATTAAACCCAGGTGTTATCTGAACTCAGAGCTCAAGCTCTGGATTCCATTCTTTACAATAGTTGTCTAACAAAAAAATTTTTTTCTCTGCATGATGGATAAATTTTATTTTCTTTTTTTGATTTTTTATGTATTTTAGATATTTGTATAGCCAATCCATTCCTTTTGCAACCCGAGGAAAAACATATAAAAGTTTAAAAATTAATTTAATAAACTATTTGTAAGTTGTAGTTACAACTATTGAGAAGATATGGCATAATATATTTCACAATGGTTGTTCAACTTTTGAAGAACTTTGGGAGAACTGTTCCTGAAAAATTGGCCTTTTTAATATGATTGACACTGGTACTTATATAAAGGACCTAGTTTCTCTTTTTACATTGACTACTAGGAAGCTCAGAGACAAATTTGCTGTCTATCCTTAACAACAACAAAATTTTTAAGGGTTGGCTTAAACAGTGGGAATTTATCAGCTTAGTTTTGAGGCTAGGAGAAGGCCAAAATGAAGGCGCCAGCAAAGGCGATGCTTTCTCCTCAAAGTCTGTAACATTTCAGTGCTGGCTGCCAGTGGCCCTTGGGGTTTCTTGGCTTGTATCCACACCTCACTTCACATGGTGATGTCCTCTCCTTTCTCTTCCACGTTCTGTTCTGGCTTCTAGCTCCTCCTATGGCTTTCAACTATTATGCCTGATTTTTTTCTGTTTATAAAGACCTCCAGTAATCTGGATTAAGACCCAACCTTATTCAGTTGTGTCACACCTTAATTAAAAATAGCATCATCAAGAGATCCTATTTACAATGGTGTATTAGTCAAGGTTCTCTAGGGAAAGAGAACCAACAGGAGATATCTGTAAATATGAGATTTTATAAAAATGTCTCACACAACTGTGGGGATACATGAGTTCAAATTCCATAGGGCAGGCTGCAAACTGGCAACTCTGATGAAGGTCTTCAATGAACTCCCCAAGAGAGGCTGGATGGCTGAAGAAGTGAAAGTTCTCTCTTCTCCCTTAACAGTCTTCAACTGATTGGATTAAATTCAACTGATTGGATTCTCTCATTGCAGAAGACACTCCCTTAGTTGATTGTAAATATAATCAGCCACAGATGCAATTAGTTGACTGATGATTTAATAAACCAGCCTTCTGATTTATTAACGAGCCACAAAATGTCCTTTCAGTAATTGTTAGGCCAGTGTTTGTTTGACCAGACAACTGGGCACCATCACCTGGCCAAATTGACACATGAACCTAACCATCACAAATGGGTTCACACCCACAGGAATGTGGGTAAGATTAGGAACATGTCTAAATTGGGGTACATATTTCAATTGACTACATTGGTTGCACTTTTTTTTTTGCCATTTTCTGAGCTTTGTTTTATATCCCTTCTAGTTGTCCTTCACTTCCATTTTAAATTTATTGTGTTTTCTTGTATTTAATATATCTTTGCAAACCACATTAAATGTCTTTTAAAACCAAAGAACTGTTGGGACATGAATGAATTTATGTGTGTGTGTATATAAAAATATAAATTAATATGTGTATACACACACATATTTTAAAGGTAAGTTCAGCATGACTTGCAGTTTTTGAGATTCTTATACATTTTTCTATAGAGCACCCTCTTATAAAGTGTATCTGTTCTTCATACACTGTATTAGTTCTACAAGTTTAAAGAGTTATAGCATACAAATGTATTTATCTCATAATGTTTTTCTGCAAGTGTGTTTTTCCTTTAGTTCTATGTGTCACAGCCATTTTCTTAAATGCTGTTTTACACAATTTTGTTGTAGTAGGTATCTGGTCCACAAGGGCAACAAAGTCCCCTAAAACAAGCATGAGACGTGACATCAGAATTCGAGGGTTTGTGTCCTGGGCCTGACAATTATTGGCCATGTGGCCTCAAGTAAGTCATTTAACACCCTGAATCACCTCATTTGTGAAACAGAATAATAATACTCATTGTTGCAACTAGCCAATACAGTTCCTGAGATCAATTGAAATCAGAAGTGCAGTTGTAAAAATTGTGGGTAAAGATGTCCAGGCTAACAAAGTGTGAATTTGCCAAGATGATCACCTTAGCACAGGGCTGCATCTTCCCAGAGACAGTGACTTAAAAATTTGTACAAGATCTGTATAGAGGCTAGCTGAATCTCTGAAAGATTATTTTCATAAATTGCTAAGCTATTACCAAAATGCATTTATTCTATATCAACTATTTTGTAGGCTAAAGATCCTGAAAATGTTGGTAAGGTTAACCACTTGTGTTCCTTCCAGGGCAATCACTAATTGATTATCCATTAGAATATATTCTTAAGACTCCAGTTTATACTGAAACTACATGCTTATTTAGGATAACAGTAATAATAATCTTTGGGAGTTTGTCACAAAGTAATGCTGTAGCATTTACATCCAAACTAGTATCTCATTTTGTGCCTCCTTCACCCCTGTGTCTAACACATTCTGTGAGATCAGCATGGAAAATCTGTACTTTGATGTGTGAGAGTCAACTTATTATTAGCCTGGTGTCATGGAAACTGAAATGTGCTGTTGAAATCCTTTCTTTAAGTTCAAGGCACTTATTTCCTTGGAGTGTTGGTTGCTGGCAGTTCAGAATGGAGTCCCTCTCCAGGAAATACCTTTGGCTGAAATGTCTGTCTCTACCAAGGTTATAGCTCCTTCCCAGGGGCAGCCAGTATTTGATGACAGGGTGATGCCAGGGTACAAGGCTGACTCCCTTGCCTCAATTTGGAACATCTCTGAAGGGCCACACCAACTTCAGAGTTTCCCATGAAGCCAGCTGATCTCTACTGCAATTATATTATACTTCAGTTTCTGTTACTCCCTTACATATGTTCTCAGGAGTACTCACCTAAAACCCACCTGCAACAAATCTTCATCTTTGAGTATATTTCCTAGGGAACCCAACCTCAATATCTGCAAACATTTTGGAAATCCCTACGATAAGTTTTAAGATATGGGAGCTAGTTGCCTTCTGAATAGTCATTCTCTTCTTCTTTCCACTAAATGAACTCCAATTTTATTTAGGCTGTCAATGAGCCCAGCTTAAATATACATATATTTTCCAGACTCCATATGTTCCAGTTTACTAATGCTGCCATCATGCAAAATACCAGAAATGGACTGGCTTTTATGAAGGGGATTTATTTGGCTACAAATTTACAGTTCTATGGCCATAAAAGTGTCCAAACTAAGGCATCAGCAAGAGGATACCTTACTGAAGAAAGGCCGATGGTGTCTAGAAAACTTCTATTAGCTAGGATGTTGCATGGCTGGCATCTGCTGATCCTTTACTTCTGGGTTCTGGTTTCAAAATGGCTTTCTCCAAAATGTCTCTTGACTTGTCTCTCCTAGCTTCTCCAGAGCAAACACTGGGCTAGCATTGCCAAACATCTCCAAGTATCTCCAAGTGTCAGCATCAGTGTCAGTTCTTAGCATCTTTCCAAAATGTCTCTTTCAGCTGCTCTGAGCTCCTTCTGTCTCTGAGCTTTCTTATAGGACCCCAGTGATTTAATTAAGACCCACCCTGAGTGGGAAGGATTCATATTTCTGTGGAAAATAATTTATTCAAATGTTTCCACATAATCAACAATCTGCTGCCACAAGATTGCATTAGAGAACATAGCTTTTTCTGGGGGACATAATATATCCAAACCAGCACACCATGGCAGGTGGGAGTGTCATGTGACACAGCTCTGGTCAATGAGATGTAAGCAAAAGGCAAAGCTTTTTAAGGGGCTTAGTGTTCTGATACATGCCTTTCTGATCTTCAACCTTTCTCTTCTTCCTTTCTGAAGAGTATTCTCCATGCTGGAACAGGACACGAGGGAAAAGCCAACAGATTTTGAAGCTGCAGTTCTTCCTTCCAACCCTGAACCAATGTTAACTACTTAATTTAGGACTTTCATAAATTGAGAGAAATAAACCATATCTTGTTTAAGTTACTGTCATTTGGTTTTTCTTATATTCAACCATCCCTAACTAATACAAGTGCAAAAATACTTCTATTCTCTAGATGCAGATGAGTACCTGAGTTGAAGTTTAGACTCTAAGATAGAATTAGATGATCTGGCTTTGAGTCTTGGCTCACTGACCTTCTCTGATTCCTTTAAATACATTCAGCCTTGGCAACTTAATTTGTAAAGTGGGGAGAACATTACCTATGACCCTTGATTCTTATGAGGATTTATTGAGAGAATAGATAGAAAAGTGTCTATCACAATGCCTGGCATAATATAAGTGCTCTGTTAATATCAGCTCACCTATTTCACACATATCCCACAGCACCTTGCTGCTACCAAGCTCATTATTGTGGATTAGAGTATATCAGGTGCCCTATGGGTATGCTAGGTCTGAGTAATTAAGATATAGCCCTCTGTCAATTTATCACCAGTCACTTAGATTGGAGTAACTTCTTTATTGATCTGTCATTTCATGAAGCCATGCCATACAGTGTGATGCAGCAAAATAAAAAGAAAATGAGAAGGTGTTGCAATTATATTCTCCAGGAAGGTTATGAGATAGAGTTCAGCACATGGGGTGTTTATTCAGGAGTGTCCTTAGATTCAACCCCTCTGGAAGGAAAAAGAAGGAAGCAAGATTGTGTAGAGGGGAGGTCAAACTGTAATGCCGGCCCAGAGACAGCCTCTGTTGACCCTATGGAAAATACTGGAGTAAGAAATACCCTTCAGGGATTTTCCCAATTTATATTCTCACATGGATCAATCATTGAGTATAGGCCACCCAGGGAAGTTCACCACTTAAGGAAAAGACATGACCCTGACAAGGCAGTTTCTGCATTTGAGGCAGACCTTGATGGGGCTGAGTGCTGGAGACCATCTGTCCACAGCAGTCCCAGCACCTGGGGCAACATGTCCTTTATTGAAGGAGGATCTGGTTATAAAGTTGTCCCTCTGTCTACCACAGATGGGAGGGAGAAATACAGTAACAGGAAATAACAGTGCTGAAACTTAGGCATAAAGTAAGAATATTTTCTGACTCTCCATAGGCTAATGCAGTTGTAGTTCCTGGCTAGAGGAATTTTTGGTGCTGCTCTTTGAAAATAAGTCACTAGAAATTAAACTTGCTTAAGAACACTCCTTTTCTCATTCTCAAAACCTACAATCTTGGCTCTTCCTCTGAAACCTAGGCACTGGATTGTGCCCATGGCATTGGAAGTAATAGATCTGGACTCCCGTATGTAAAAGGTCTCACTGTTTTGAATGAACTGTACTTTGTCAGTTTAGCCAAAATTAATGATTGTTTTTATTGGTCTTAAATTAACCCACACTAATACCAACACATATGGCACTAAACACCAGAAAAGCAATTTACACACATTATCTCACATAATCCCTACAACTGTGTTAAGAAGCTCAAGTCCTCACCTTTATTTTCTTTATTTCCTGTGGTTTTGTAGAATCTTTACAAAATTCCCCAGTTTCTCGGAGCAAAAATCAAAGTAAGCAAACAAACAAAACTGAAAAGAGACACACTTCACAATTTATATAGCTGATTTCATGTGTTATTAAAAATCATATTTCCAACATTTTCAATGTTTTCCTTCTCTGGGATATTACTGAGGCTTATTAAGATGTGGGAGGAGGATTGGGGTGATATCACTGTTCTTGCTTTACTGTTTGTCTACCTTCTTTCCACTCCCAAACACTACTGATGTTTTCATTTAACACTTACAACCACCCAACCACATTAGAGGGGTGTGTGTGTGTGTGTGTGTGTGTGTAGAGAGAGAGAGAGAGAGAGAGAGAGAGAGAGAGAGAGAGAGAGAGAAGAAGAAGAAAAAGAAGAAGAAGAAGAAGAGAGAAGAGAAGACACTTTCCAGATGATAAAATTGAAAATTGAATCTCTGACACATTAAGTAACTTTTTCAAGGTCATTACATGGTAGACTATAGACTTGAACCCAGCTGTTTTTACTGGATCCTTCATTCTTTCTATTATGCTATCCACAACATATGATTGCTTCTCCATATATCCTTTCTGTTCTTTTCTTTTTATCTTAGAATCTGTTTTCTGACATCATAGAGTACATCACAACATGATCAATGCCCTCTTCAGTAGATGATATAGCAAATATGTTCCAGAATTCTGAAGTATAAAATATTCATCCTCTTGATGTCAAACAGAACACACCTGCCTGTACCTTATCACAGAGTTTAGGTTGTGAATGCAGAGGGTAAAGTGGTATATATTCAACCATTAATTAAACTTTGATGTTGATATCAGGCTTTGGCCTGTTGCCAAAAGAATTTCTTGTTAAGAGCTTTTCCCTTTATCAGATACTCTTTCATCTTTTAGTCTCTGTCTCTCTACTTCTCTCTTTGTCTCCTTCTCTTTCTCTGTCCATCTTTCTCTCTTATTCTGCAACCCCATCTCTTTCCTCATCTTTGTGTCTATGTGTTTTCCATTTTCCTTTTTTTTTCACTCATGCTACTTTTCTTTTCTCTTCTTTCTCTGTATTTTTTTCCTTTGCATGTGTGAATGCCTCTTTCTCTCTGTCTCTGCCTCAGTCTCTCACTCCTTCTCTCTGTCTGTCAATGTTTTGTGTGTGTCTACATCTTGTCTTTTTCTCAATAATTTATAGAGGTTCACTGGGAACACTTTTGTTTCTTGAGAGATCATCAAATTTAAATTAAATCATTTTTAAATGATTTTCTCATGATAACCATAAGCAGAAGACAACTGATTAAACAGAAGAGATGAATATTTAATAAGATAAATCACAGAATACTTAGTTTTATAGAGCTTTATAGATATTTTATAGAGTTTTATAGATATTTTCAGAGCTTCAATGGTCTTTAGCTAATTCCTGATGCATTTCTGTCAGGTGGGCTTCTGCTTCAATTCTCCCAAGAGAAGACCTAAGTATGACTCAGGTCTCCTACATCTCCACTCTGCACTTGAGCACCCCTATCACCTTTAGTTATCCACATGCATTAGAACAAAGGTCAGCAAACTACAGCTCATGGGCCAAATCCTGCCTGCTGTTTGTGTCATATGAGCAAAGAACTAAGAATGGTGTTTTTACACTTTTAAATGCCTACAAAAACAAAGAAAAAATATGCAGCAGACCATATGTGACCTGCAAACCCTAAAATATGTACTCTCTGGTCTTTTATGGACAAAGCTTGCTGGCCCCTGCTTTAGAGGATTTCCATGGGAGGTAACCACAACCAAGAATTCTCTTGGACTTTAGTAGGATGCTAAACAAGTTTTCCCACACTCTCTGAGATCAGGTGTTCCCAAGAGCAGAGACTGAGACATGGATTTTAGTGCAAGGGTTTAGTGAGGGAAGGTTCCTAGGCAAAACCTATAAAAAGAGTGGGGAAATCAGGAAAGCTTAGGAGAAGAAGGCAGGCAAAGATGTGGGTTCAGCTGAAGTCTAACCTCAGTGAGCTACCACAGGGAACTCTCAATGTGAATAGCACCACAGAGTTGAGGCAAGAAGGCTGGGCTTTTATACCCCAATACCAGCCAATCATTAGTAGGCCTACTCTCCAGAAGCAGTGACTGTATAACCTGTTAGGCCTCTCTGCAACTCCTGTTGGTCTAGCACAATTCTCCAGTGGTGGATGAACTATGAATGGTTAGCAGTTAGCACTCATAGCACAATAACCCAGTGAAGCAGATCAAGGCAGGGGACCAACAATAATTACTATATAAATGATAAAGGGGTGGGGAGGCTACTCTAAATTCATACCCCTTTTGGCAAGTTGGAACCTATACTGCATCCAAAGAGGTCTTTGACCCCAGATGGCTGCCTTGGATGAACTCCAATATCCTGTGCACAGATGCACAGATTTTCCCCAGAGGGGCCTTTTAGTGTTATGTAACTGTAAGAAGCTGGATCTGCCTTCTAGAGTAGAGGATGAAGAGTGATGGAATGTCTGAGCTGGACAGGCCTTAAAGGTCATCAGATTCAATGTTCTTGATTTAAAGAGGAGAAGTAATTTCTGAGTAGGAAAATTCATCCTAATTTTCTAACTTACAATATAGGGTGGTTTCTACCATTCCATGATGCTTCTCTGGGATGGCTACTTAGCATCAGAGCATGGCTAGTGTTTCTCTCAGTGAAAGGAAAGGTGGGAAAAATTATCAGTTAATTTTCTCTGTTATATGATCCATTACCTTATATCCCTCTGACATCTGAGTTTATTACCCAAATTGCCACTAATCTTTCTTTTTTGTTTGCAAGGCAACAAAAGCATTTATTTGGGGTCTTAGAAATGCAATTCATGGAGCACAGATTTAGGTAGCATCCCAAATTGTATCCTGTTTGGGGGCTTCTAAGCAAGGGTTTTTAAATAGAAAAATTACATAAGTTGTTTGTAAAGAATTAAGATTAGTGGATATTTGGGGCATTCCAAATGTCCTTTAGTTAGACAGTTTATTGATTTCTTTTTCTTATAGTTGGTTCATGGCATCCAAATGTCCTCAGAGTTCTGAGACACATTGTTGCTTATAGTTTTGTATACTTTGGTGCTTTGTGATATCTGGCTAAGATATGCATAAGAGTAACATCCTGAATGGCCTCCAAACTCCATTTGAAATCTCTTAGCCATAGTAACTCTATTTTGTTTTATTTATTTTCGCATTTCCCCCTTTTGATCAATATCTCTCTCTCTGAAAGCATCACTGATTAAAATTTGGTATTAATCCCTTCATACCAGGGAGACTCATCTTTGGGAGTCACTCCCAGATAGGAAGGAAGGTTGTAGGTTCATCTTTGGATGGACTATGGCTTAGAGCATGGCCACATTTGAGCAACAAGGCAGTTCTTAGGGAGTGGATTTCAGGCATTAGTTATAGTTAAGCTTGGCTCCATCATAAGTTTTATAAGTACAAGCTTCCAGGTTAAGAGTCTGGTGCATTATCATGGCTTGGGGGGTAGTTGTGGCCATTATTCTAGAGATAAGAAAATGAATGAGAGACACCATAATAATTATAATAAGAAAAAAGATTAGCAACATTTGAAATGTGCCATGAATCTAGCCACCCCAAGATCCAAGATTCAGCCAGCATCACTTTCAATTATGATATGCAAGTTAAAGCTTTGGTTACATGACCAGCATCTCCAATTATACCCTGCTAGCAAGGGGGATATTTTCTTATTAAACTTATGCAAATAATTGTATCTCCATGAAAGTAAGAATATTAAGTAAGAGTTTCTGAATTCTAGGGGATCAGGCAGGGAGAAAAGTTAAGTGTTTCATGAGTTATAGATAGCTTAAGGGAAAAGCAAAAGGGGCTCCTTGCATTTAAAAAATAAAACATTAGCAATATTTCTTAGACCCTGCCACACAAAGAGACTGAAAGTGAAAGGATGGAGAAAAATATTCTATGCAAACCTCAAACAAAAGAAATCTGGGGTAGCTGTACTACTATTGAACAAAATAGACTTTAAATGCAAATATGTCATAAGAGACAAAGAAGGACACTATATATTAAAAAAGAGACAATTCACCAAGTGGAAATAGCAATCACAGATGTTTATATACCCAATCAAGGAGCTCCAAAATACATGAGACAAACATTGGCAAAACTAAAGGAAGCAATAGACGTTTGCACAATAATTGTGGGAGACTTCAATACACCACTCTCTTCTATAGCTAGAACAACTAGACAGAAGACCAATATGGAAATTGAGAACCTAAAAAATATGATAAATGAATTAGACTTAACAGACATGTATGGATCATTACATCCCAAAGTACCAGGATATACATTCTTCTCTAGCATCCATTGAATGTTCTCCAGGAGAGATCATATGCTGGGGCAAAAAAAGAAGTCTTAATAAATTTAAAACTATTGAAATTATTCAAAGCACATTCTTTGACCATAGTGGAATGCAACTAGAAATCAACAACCACCAAAAAACCAGATCTTTCAGAAATATATGGAGGTTAAACAACACAATCCTAAACAACCAGTGGATCAAATAAGAAACTGGTAAATATCTAGAGATGAATGAAAATGAGAAGACAACATATCAAAACCTATGGGATGCAGGGAAGGCAGTGCTGAGAGAATTTATAGCTCTAAATGCATATATCAAAAAGCAAGAAAGAGCTAAAACCAAAGACCTAACTGAACAACTGAAGAGGCTAGAGAATGAACAGCAAACTAACCCTAAAGCAAATAGCAGAAAATACATAACAGAGATTAATGCAGAAATAAATGAGCTGGAGAACAAAATAATTCAAGAGAATAAACAAAACCAAAAGTTGGTTCTTTGAGAAGATCAACAAGATTGACAGACCTTTAGCTGGACTGACAAGGTCAAAAAGAGAAGACCCACATAAACAAGATCATAAATGAGAAGAGGATAATTACTATGGATCCTGAAGAAATAAAAAAAAATCATAACAGTATATCATGAACAACTGTATGCCAACAAGCTAGACAATTTAGAGGAAATAGACAATTTCCTGGAAACACATGAACAACCTAGACTGACCCAGGAAGAAATAGAAGACCTCAACAAACCGATCACAAGCAAAGAGATCCAATCAGTCATGAAAAAATCTACTTACAAATAAAAGCCAAAGGACAGATGGCTTCACAGGGGAATTTTACCAAACTTTCCAAAGTTTGATACCATTCCTGCTTAAAATGTTTAAAAAAATTGAAGAAAAAGGAACACCACCTAACTCATTTTATGAAGCTAATATCACTGATACCAAAATCAGATAAAGACACTACAAACATGTAAACTATAGGCCAATCTCCCTAATGAATATAGATGCAAATTGAATCCAAAGGCACATTAAATACTTGCAAATTGAATCCAAAGGCACATTAAAAGAATTATACACCATCACCAAGTAGAGTTCATTCCTGGCCTGCAAGGTGGTTCAACATAAGAAAATCAATTAATGTAATTCAACACATTAACAAATCAAAGGGGAAAAATCAAACGATCATCTTGATAGATGCTGAAAAAGCATTTGACAAAATTCAGCATTCCTTTTTGATAAACATACTTCAACAGGTAGGAATTGAGGAAGCCTTCCTCAATACGATAGAGGGAATAGATGAAAAACCCACAGCCAGCATAGTATTCAATGTTGAGAGACTGAAAACCTTCCCTCTAAGATCAGGAATGAGACAAGGATGCCCGTTGTCACTTTTATTTTTCAACATTGTGGTAGATGTTCTAGCCAGAGCAATTCACCATGATGAAGATATAAAAGGCATCAAAATTGGAAAGGGAGAAGTAAAACTGTCATTATTTGCAGATGATATCATCTTATAGTTGGAAAATGCTGAGAAATCAATGGCACAGCTACTTGAGCTAATAAACAAATTCAGCAGAGTAGCGGGATATAAGATTAATGCACATAAGTCAGTAATGTTCCTATACAATAGTAATGACCTAACTGAAGAAGCAATCAAAGAAAATATTCCATACACAAAAGAAATTAAAAAACAAAACAGGAGGCTGCGTGCAGGTGAGCGGCTGCGGGTTTCGGGGGCACCCTTAGCTCCCGCCACTTCTCTGGCTTTTCCCCCTGTCTGTGGGAAGGAGTCTCCTCCAGGCTCTCCATCCCTTTGCCCCAAGCTGATGCAGACTGACGGGATCGTTGATGGGATTATCTTATGCTGGACTGATCAAGTACTTTGAAAATGACTTCAAAACTTCTCTGGGTGTCCTTCATACTTGCTGCATTAACACTTTCAACTACATTTTCTCTCCATTCAGACCAGCAGAAGGTTCTGCTAGTTTCATTTGATGGATTCCGTTGGGACTACTTATATAGAGTTCCAACACCCCATTTTCATTATGTTATGAAATATGGTGTTCACGTGAAGCAGGTTACTAATATTTTTATTACAAAGACATACCCTAACCATTATACTTTGGTAACTGGCCTCTTTGCAGAGAATCATGGGATTGTTGCAAATGATATGTTTGATCCTATTCTGAACAAATCTTTCTCCTTGGATAGCATGAATGTTTATAACTCTGACTTTTGGGAAGAAGCAACACCAATATGGATCACAAATCAGAAGGCAGGACATACTAGTGGCGCAGCAATGTGGCCTGGAGCTGATATAAAAATACATAAGAGTTTTCCTACTCACTACATGCCTTACAATGAGTCTGTTCCATTTGAAGAAAGAGTTGCCAAAATTATTGAATGGTTTACATCAAAAGAGCCTATAAATCTTGGTCTTCTTTATTGGGAGGACCCTGATGACATGGGCCCCCATTTGGGACCTGACAATCCACTCATGGGGCCTGTCATTTCAGATATTGACAACAAGTTAGGATATCTCATAAAAGTGTTGAAAAAGACAAAGTTGTGGAACACTCTGAACCTAATCATCACAAGTGATCACGGAATGACCCAGTGTTCTAAGGAAAGAGTAATAGAACTTGACCGGTATTTGGATAAAGACCACTATACCCTGATTGACCAATCTCTAGTAGCAGCCATCTTGCCAAAAGAAGGTAAATTTGATGAAGTCTATGAAGCACTGGTTCATGCTCATCCTAATCTCACAGTTTACAAAAAAGAGGACATTCCAGAGAGATGGCATTACAAATTCAACAATTGAATTCAACCAATCATAGCAATGGCTGATGAAGGGTGGCATATTTTACAGAATAAGTCAGATGACTTTCTGTTAGGCAACCATGGTTATGATAATGCATTAGCAGAAATGCATCCAATATTTTTAGCCCACGTTCCTGCCTTCAGAAAGAATTTCACAAAAGAAGCCATGAACTCCACAGATCTGTACCCACTGTTGTGCCACCTCCTCAATATCACCGCCATGCCAAACAATGGATCATTCAGGAATGTCCAGGACCTGCTCACTTCAGCAACTCCAAGAGCATTTCCTTACACGCAGAGTACTACCCTCCTCCACGGTAGTGTCAAAGCAAAAGAATATGAGCAAGAGGAATCCCATGCTTATTTCATAGGGGTCTCTCTTGGTAGCATTATAGTTATTATATTTTTTGTCATTTTCATTAAGCATTTAATTCAGAGTCAAATACCTGCCTTACAAGATATGCAGGTTGAAATAGCTCAGCCATTATTACAAGCTTAGTCCTGCTTTGAAGAGAAGATTTCATAATTATGTCAGTGTTTAAAGGTTTCAAATTCTAGGAAACCAGTTTCAGACATTTGCACAGACCATCAAGCAGTTACATGGATAGGTATAGACACAGACACACACACACACACAAGCACAGAGAGAGAGACAGACATATCTGCAAAGGATTAAAGATGTGTGACTTTGTCTCCATTGTCCTCTCTAGCTTAGGGGTAGATAAAATCCTGTTCTATTTGGACTTGACATATATAATGTATATATTTAGCAACTTTGCACAATTTAAAGTACTTTATATATTGTGCTTTAAATTACTGTCTTAATGGGTACTTTTATTTGGAATGTACTTTACGAACAATTGTGTCTTATAACTTGGTTGAAAATGATAACTTGTTATTCATTGTTCAAACTGAGTGAAATTTCTTTTAATTCCTGATGAATAATGTAGAAATCTATTTCCTTAAATTGGGAGAGTAAAAAGAAAGGGAAAACTGTTGAAAATTAAATGTGGCAACCTTAGTACCTTGAGTTTTGGAGAAAGGCATTCCAACAACAGGTTGCATCTGTGAGTATTTCTTGTCATAGTTCATTCCAAAGGACATGGACTTTCATTTTATTTCCCCCCTCAGAAGAGATTCAAATACAGACAGACTCATTCTAAAGATATTTGTTTCTCTCATAAAATCAGTTATTGCTATTTCCTGATTAGTCATTTTATCCTTATTTTATAATAATAAATTATCATATTTTTCTTTCCTATATTATTATACTTTTCTTTCCTATATAATCCAGCAATAGCCTGAATAGAAATGAGATTGGGCATCATCGCAGCATTGTTTCTCTTGTTCTGCAATTATTTGCTTCTTTGAAAACTAAATCACTATTAATCACATTAAAAATCAAATTAGATAAAACCATGTTTATTTTTAGTCCTGGTAATATGTAGTAATGGAGCACAAGCATCTTTTAAATTTTGAGCATTTGCAGATCCATAGTTGGAAGAGAGCACAAACCATATTAGGTAAAATGTGGGCCAAGTAAGCCTTAGAAAGAGCTGTATGGATCCTGGACAAAAAAAAAATAGGCACAACTACATCTATACCCAGAGGAGAGCTAAAGTGTGCCTAATGGCAAAGACTAGTGGAATAACTCTTAGAGATAATAGATACCGAAACAAAGGAGATAAAATTATAGCCCAGTTTCAAGACATGTTTGAATACTCATCCACCAGGTACTCAGTGGAATCAAAGCTGAATCCAGATCACAAGTAGATTTCTACCTTCTGGTTAGTATTTTTCACTTACCTGGTCATCTCAGTCCCTCTCATTCCAACAGCTTAAAACTGTGCTGTAGAGCTCTAAGTAGGCAAGAGGTTTGGGAAAGGCACAGTATTATCTATGGCTTCTTAAAGGAAAGAGAAGCCCTGGAAAGAAAAGTTTTCCTTGAAGAAAATAGAAAACCAGTTTATAGACACATGGCCCATAGATGATATTGTGATTTGATGCATATTTATGCACTAGTTGGCTAATAAGTAGATAAAATGGTTTAAGCATTCCAGAAAAAAAGAATAAATTAGAGGTGAAAACCAAATATGACATAGTTAAAATATATAACTGAACTTCAGTGCTTCCTAAAATAAGATGGATGAATTATTTTTTTAATGATACAATCAAGAATGTTAGCACCTAATTTTCATTTCATTATAAATCTTCTTAATAGAATAGAATAGACTCTGGAAATCAACGATGGATATAAAAGTAGAAAAGGTAGATGGTGGGTGACAAACTCCCTCAAGAAGTCTGGGCCCTGATTGGCCATCTCAGAATACATGAGCACTCACATTGGTTTGCTTTGTAGCTATGAACTTAACCACATTATTGTGATATTAGTATAATGATGGCAAGGTGAGTTAGTCTGTGTTAAAGTATTGCTCTTCAAGTATTCTCTGTACATTTAAGTTGGTTGTTGCATTAAATTCATTTTAGAAGGTGCTGTTACCTTAGTAATAAGAAAGTGAATTATGTTAACATTCTTGAAAAGATTAAAATTCTGATATGAAGATTTAAAACAAAACAAAACAAAACATGCACCTAGGAATAAACCTAACCAAGTATGTAAAAGACCTCTATACAGAAAATTAAAAAAAAAAGTTGCTAAAAGAAATTCAAAAGGACCTAAACAGGTGGAAAAATATTCTGTGCTCATGGATAAGAAGACTAAACATTGTTAAGATATCAATTCTACCCAAACTGTTCTACAGATTCAATGCAATTCCAATCAAAATTCCAACAACCTCCTCTGCAGACTTGGAAAAGTTAGTTATCAATTTTATTTGGAAGGGAAAAGGGCCTTGAATTGTCAATAACATCCTAAAAATGAAGAACAAGGTGGGAGGACTGAAACTTCCTGATTTCAAGCCTAATATAAAGTCACAGAAGTCAAAACAGCATGGTATTGGCAGAAAGATAGACATATTGATCAATGGAATCAAATTGATAGTTGAAAAATAGACCCCCAGATGTATGGTTGACTGATTTTTGATAAGGCCCTCAAATCCACAGAACTGGGACAGAATAGTCTCTTCAACAAACGGGGCTGGGAGAACTGGATAGCCATAACTGAAAGAGTGAAAGAAGACCCCTAATTCACACCCTAATCAAAAATTAATTCAAGTGGATCAAAGACCTCAATATAAGAGACAGCACAATAAAACTCTTAGAAGATAATATAGGGAAACATCTTTAGGAACCAGTAATAGAAGGTAGCTTCTTAGACCTTACACCCAAAGCACACGCAAAGAAAGAAAAAAGAGATAAATGGGAACTTCTCAAAATCAAAAGCTTCTATGCCTCAAAAAACTTTGTCAAAAAGGTGAAGAGGCAGCCACCTCAATGGAAGAAAGTATTTGGAAACCATATATCTGATAAATCTGATATCTTACATATATAAAGGAATCCTGCAACTCAACAACAATAGTTCAAACAACCCAATTATAAAATGGGCAAAAAACATGAAAAGGTATTTTTACAAAGAGGAAATACAAATGGCTAAAAAACACATGAAAAAATGTTCATCTTCACTAGCTATTAGGGAAATGCAAATCAAAACCACAATGAGATACCATCTCACACCAATAAGAATGGCTGCCATTAAACAAACAGGAAGCAATAAATGCTGGAGAGGGTGTGGAGAAATTGGAACTCTTATGCATTGCTGGTAGGAATGTATAATGGCACAGTCACTGTGGAAGACAGTTTGGCGGTTTCTCAGGAAACTAGATATTGAATTACCCTGCAATCCAGCAATTCCACTTCTCAGTATATACCCAGAAGATTTGAAAATGGTGACACAAACAGACATTTGTACACCAATGTTCATAGCAGCATTGTTCACAATTTCCAAGAGATGAAAAAAATCCAAGTGTCCTTCAACAGATGAGTGGATAAACAAAATATGTTACATACATACAATGGAATACTACATAGCAGTAAGAAGGAACAAGGTCCTGAAACATATTGCAACATGGATGAATCTTGAAGATATAATGCTGAGTGAAATAAGTCAAACACAAAAGGAGAGATATTGTATGTTAACACTTCTGTGAACTCTCTGAACAATGTAAAAATCAGTCTTATAATGTAGAATATTGGAAATCTAATAATAGACAGAAGCTAGTGAGGGGGAATGATAATGTTCAGATGTGTTAATGATGGTGAATTCAAAGGTATGGGAATGGATAAGGCTGAGAATTGTTTGTTAATAGGACTATAAGTATTAAAGCTGTACTGAAGGTGAATAGGATTGAAAGGTGTTGTTTAAAGGCATGTTTCCCATAGATCAGCACCACAAATATAGGTAGGTGCTTGCATGATATACTTCTAAGTTGTGACACTAGCACAGAAAGTTGAAAACACAGGGTGATAAGGATTGTACAACTAAGTGAGGATAATTTGAGACATGGGTGGATGATCATGGACATAGCATCTGCTATGTGAACTTAAGTACCCTCAACTAAAAAAAAAAAAACATTAGCAATATTTCAAACAAAATCCACAATCATTTTTTATCAATTCATTCAGTACTAAGTAATTAATTCGTTTTTTTTATGATTTCTTTTTTTTATCTTCATTTTATTGAGATATATTCACATACCATGCAGTCATACAAAACAAATCGCACTTTCGATTGTTTACAGTACCATTACATAGTTGTACATTCATCACCTAAATCAATCCCTGACACCTTCATTAGCACACACACAAAAATAACAAGAATAATAATTAGAGTGAAAAAGAGCAATTGAAGTAAAAAAGAACACTGGGTACCTTTGTCTGTTTGTTTCCTTCCCCTATTTTTCTACTCATCCATCCATAAACTAGACAAAGTGGAGTGTGGTCCTTATGGCTTTCCCAATCCCATTGTCACCCCTCATAAGCTACATTTTTATACAACTGTCTTCGAGATTCATGGGTTCTGGGTTGTAGTTTGATAGTTTCAGGTATCCACCACCAGCTACCCCAATTCTTTGGAACCTAAAAAGGGTTGTCTAAAGTGTGCGTAAGAGTGCCCACCAGAGTGACCTCTCGGCTCCTTTTGGAATCTCTCTGCCACTGAAGCTTATTTCATTTCCTTTCACATCCCCCTTTTGGTCAAGAAGATGTTCTCCGTCCCACGATGCCAGGTCTACATTCCTCCCCGGGAGTCATATTCCACGTTGCCAGGGAGATTCACTCCCCTGGGTGTCTGATCCCATGTAGGGGGGAGGGCAGTGATTTCACCTTTCAAGTTGGCTTAGCTAGAGAGAGAGGGCCACATCTGAGCAACAAAGAGGCATTCGGGAGGAGGCTCTTAGGCACAACCATAGGGAGGCCTAGCCTCTCCTTTGCAGCAACCGTCTTCCCAAGGGTAAAACCTATGGTAGAGGGCTCAACCCATCAAACCACCAGTCCCCTATGTCTGTGGTCATGTTAGCAACCATCAAGGTGGGGTAGGCCAATACCCCTGCATTCTCCACAGGCTCCTCAAGGGGGTACTACATCTTTTTTTTTCCTTGTTTTTCTTTTTTTTTTTTTTTAACTTTCCCTTCTTTTTTAAATCAACTGTATGAAAAAAAAGTTAAAAAGAAAACAAACATACAATAAAAGAACATTTCAAAGAGACCATAACAAGGGAGTAAGAAAAATACAACTAACCTAAGATAACTGCTTAACTTCCAACATGTTCCTACTTTACCCCAAGAAAGTTACATAATATAGCAACATTTCTGTGAACTTGTTCCTACCATATCCCTCAGAAATCAACAGACCATAGTCATTCCTGGGCATCCCCAGAAAAGTAATTAATTCTTGTCCGCTTAATCATGTGTTAGCAATTTTATGAACCCATTAGCTTCCCATTATATTTCTGGAAATCCTGAGTTAGTCCCATCGTATGGTCTCAAAGTTCTTTAAACAATGTCATTAGAAGAAGGTGCCTCAGAGTTTCTGGCACTGTCCTTTCCACAGGTTTCTGAGACAGCATTTTTTGTTGTTGCAAATGAAGCACTCTGGCCTGTAGCTGATTGCACGTGTTGCCAGAAAAAACATCAGAAAAATTAAAAAAAAAAACCAGCTATCTTTACCTCAGATCTTTATTTCTTTATGCTGCTTTGAACCACTGTCTAATGTCTTCTCCCTTAAGTCTGAAGAACTCCGTTTAGCACTGCTTGTAGGGCAGGTCTAGTGGTGATGAATTCCCTCAGCTTTTGTTTATCTGTAAATGTCTTAATCTCTCTTTCATTTTTGAAAGAAAGTCTCACTGAATATAAAACTCTTGGTTGGCATTTGTTTTCTGTCAGCACATTAAATATTTAAAATCCACTGCCTTCTTGTCTCCTTGTCTCCATGGTTTCTGATGAGAAATCAGAATTCACTCTAATTGGGGCTTCTTTGTACATAACAAGTTGCTTTTCTCTTGCAGCTTTCAGAACCTTCTCCTTCTCCTTTGCATTTGTTATGAGATCAACATATGATCGGGTGCATTTTTCCTCATGTTTTTCCTGTTTGATGTTCTCTGGTCTTTTTGGATGTGCATATTCATGTCTTTTGCTTAGTTTGGGAAGTTCTCTGTCATTTTTTTTTAAATATCCCTTCTTCCCCTTTCTCTCTTTCCCCTCCCTCATGGACCCCCATAATGTATACATTGGTATGCTTAATGGTGTCCGAGAGGTGTCTTAGGCTATTTTGACTTTTTATAATTCATTTTTCTTTCTGCTCCTCAGCCTGACTCATTTTAAGTGTCCTGTCTTCCAATTCACTGATTCTTTCTTCTGCCAGTTCCAGTCTACTCTTGAAACCCTCCTGGGAATTTTTTTATTCAGTTTTTGTGGCCTTCAATTCCAGTAGTTCTGTTTGGTTCTTTTGTAAAATTTCTATCTCTTTACTATGGCTCTCATATTGCTCATTCACTATTTTCTTGATATCATTTACTTCTTTCTCTGTACTTTCCTTTATCTCCTTGAGCATTATTAAGATCATTTTTTTAAGGCTTTGTCTGGTATATCCATATCCTAGTCTTCTTTGTTGGTGTTTTCTGGATTTTTAGCCTCTCTCTTTCCATGGACCATTTCCTGTTTCTTTGTTTGTCTTTTACTCTTTTGTTGCACACTGCAAATTTTAATATTTTAAATTGTTACCTCTGGGATTTATTCCCTGAAATGTCTGTTTCTTGATTTTGTAACCAGTTGGTGGTAAGACAGAGTTTTTCTTGAGCTTTAGCCTTCCTATCAGGAAGGTCTGCCCCAGGCAAAAGGAGTGTGCAGGGTTTTCCATCTTTTTGGGCCTGTGTCTTGTTCTGGGCTTTTGCTTTTTAGTGGTTTTGGACTTCCCCTGTTTATAGGAGTTTGATTATGCCCTATGTTTTCCTGGAGACAGATCTCCCTCTCCCTGGTGTTTGAAGCAAACCCTGTATTTCAAAGTGCTTTTGCCTGGAGGGCAAATTCTGGGAGAGGGGGCATGCTAGAGAGAACTTTCCCAAGTCAGTATTTCCCAGTTGAAACAGAGCAAAGGGGGGCACAGACTGGCTCCAAAGTGTGGTGGGGTAGGGATCAGGAAGAGGGCCAAGAGCCTCTTCTATGGCTCCCCAGAGCTGAGCTTTCTTGAACTGTGCAGCAAAATACAGCCCGTCAACTTACTGTCCCCTACAGTCCTGAGAAAGTGCAGCATCTTTACATCTCTTCTGCTGAGGCCTCTGTTTGGAATAAGGTGTTGAAATAATGGCCACTGCTGCCTGTGTCTGGGGCATGTTGAAACAATGGCCACCCTCAGAGTCAGACCCCCAGATATCTGAAATCACCAGTCAAAATCCATGATCAGTGATCATTCATGCCACCCCTGGTCTTGGAGAAGAGGGTGTTTATTTCCCTTTCTGTTACCAGTGAACTAGTCAGGGGGTGGATTCCACAGCAGCCTTACTCAAGACTGGGGGATGGGCACAGGTAGCTGCCATGCAGAAAGAGCAATTTACTGTTCTTTAGAATAATATATCAGCTACTTCCTCTTGCTCTTCCCTGGATGCTATACAGTATTATTCTGGTCTCTGGAGTTTCAATATAATTCTTCAGATAGTTTCTGCCTATTTAATAGTCGTTCTAGGGAAAGGACTGAGTCCTGGAGCTCCCTATTCCATCATCTTCCCACAATCCCTCTACTAATCTTTTTTTTTAAAATAAGCTTTTTATTTTAGAGATGTTTTAGACTTACAGAATTGTTGTGAAGATAGTTCAGAATTCCTCTATACCCCATAGCATTTGACCTGTTATTAACATATGACATTAGTATGACACTATAGTATATACATTAAATGAAATTATATATATCATGCCATACATAAATATCTGTATCTATATTAAGCAAAAAATGAGTTCATACTCTAATCCATTACCACAAAGATCATTCTATCTTCCTCCCCTTACTTATCAGTAATGTCCCACTCCAATAGTAAGACATCTGTCTCTCACTACTCACTGTACACTAAATTGTTTAATTACAGTGTACATACATATTGCCTTCACAATTGTTACACTGTACCCACATGGGAAACAACTTTATCAATTAGTGTAGAGTGGTTATGTACAGATACTTTTACTTTTGGTTTTATAAACTCCATTTATTTCCAAAGTCACTAAGGGCAGCACCTTTCTCCCCAGTCTTTCATTAGGGTCTTTTTGTACATTTGTAATGAATTTAGACTCTTTTTACACATTCTGCATTTCATCCTGGGAGCTCACAATCCCCTAAATGATTTTTTTTTAATTTGCATACATTAAGGTTCACTCTTTGAGCTGTAAAGTTCTAAGTGCTTTAACAAAGGCATAATGTCTTATTTCCCTATTGCAGTATCACACATACAGTAAAAACATCAGTGGTCTCCAGGAGTTTGTGGGGAGGGATGTGGGATTGACTAGGTTTCACACCATAATTTTAGAATGAGTGAGGAAGTGTTCTTTGTGCTTAAATTTTCTGGAAGAGACTGTGAACAATTGGTATCATTTCTTCCTTAAATGTTTGATAGATCTCATCATGGAAACCATGTGGGCCTGGTGCTTTTGTTTTTGCAAAGTTCTTAATTATTCATTAAATTCTGTAATAGATATAGGGCTATTCAGGTTAACAATTTCTCCTTCCATGATTTTCAGTAATTTCTGTCTTTCAAGGAATTGGTCTATTTCATCTAAATCATTAAATTTGTGGGCATAGAATTGTTCCTAGTTTTCCTATATTTTCCTTTTAATATCTATGGGATCAGAGTGATGGAACTGCTTTTATTTCTGATATTGGTAATTTGGGTCTTGTCTCTTTTTTTCTTGGTTAGCCTAGCTAGAGGTTTATCAATTTATTGATCTTTTCAAAGAATCTGCTTTTGGTTTCATTGATTTTTTCCATTGTTTTCATGTTTTTAATTTCACTGATTTCTACTCTAATTTTTATTTATTTTCTTCTGTTTATCTTAGGCTTGAATTGCTCTTCTTTCTCTTATTTCCTAAGGTTTACACTTAGCTTATTGACTTTGGATCTCCTTGTTTTCTGATATATGCATTTAATGCTGTAAATTTCCCTCTAAGTACTGCTTTCATTTCATCATATACTTTTAATAAATTGTGGTTTATTTTCTTTTAATTCAAAATATCTTATGTTATATCTTTGAGATTCCTTCTTTGATCCATCTGTTATTAAAACTGTGTTGTTTAATCTCCAAACATTTTGGGATTTTCCAGCTGTCTTTCTGTTACTGATTTCTGGTTTAATTCCACTTTGGTCTTACGGCATACTTTGTATGATTTCTATTCTTTTAAATGTGTTAAGATGTATTGTATCATCCAAAATGTGCTCTATCTTGGTGAATGTTTCATGCAAGCATTCAACTTTTCCAGTCTCTCCATAGGAAGTGGTCTAGGGGAAAGGGGTTGAGAATGAGTATGGAGGAATGCATGGTGTCAGCCTGTGTTGATTGGATCATCTGTGTTTCAGCAACACTGCACTCTCTCACTTGATCCTGACCACAACTCATGACATAGAAAGGGACGTTGGACAGCCTGAAGTAGATTGAAGGGCAGGTGTTTTGACTTTGCAATCATTATTTGTTTTCCTTCACATCTTTTAAGATCCATTTCACAATTCTACATTTCCATGAAACTGGGCCATTCCAGTTTCTCCAAAAAGAAACTCTTATTTGGTAGATTACTTAGTATGTATATGTCCCAGTTTAGGTCTTCTGATAAGCAGATGGTGAGACAGTTATGAATGGAAGTGCTTTACTGGGGGTAATGCCTATGAGAGATAAAAGGGCAAGAAGCAAAATTCTACAGGGAGAAAGAGCCTCAGACTGCAAAGTAGATCTGATAAAGTTTCTGCCAACCCAATGGGATGCTCATGAGAATGAATGTCCATTAGTAGAATCTTGCATTAGGCAGAAATGGCCAGTATTTAGTAGCCCCGTCATAGTCAGTTATTGTCTAGGAGATGCCTGGGGAAAGCATCACTTTAGTTCCAATACTGCAGTGACTCCTGAAGGCACTACAGATAGTGCTTACCTATGTAGGATAGTGTAAACTGCTCCTTTCACAGCTGAATGGCAAGTTCATTTTGCAAGGGAGATCTGGGTGGGGCACCTCAACGGCTGCCACTGAACAGTTTTCGGTAATGTTAATTATCAAGTTGTCCTTGCTGAGATCCTACTATATATAAACTTATCTGCTAGTCTCTTTGATGATGCTAGGAAATGAAAGACACTTGCTGTGCTTGTTATCTTCTATTTTTCCCCCCTCCATCCCTCTGTGCTTCTGGAGGTTGACCTATATGGAATGCACCAAAGGGTTCCAGTGTCCTCTGGTTTCCATTGAGTCTGACCAATGGGAAAGCTTGGCAGCAGACTGAAGAGAAAGAGAAAAATGAGGAGGGAATTTCTTCCCCTAGACTCCTCTTTTGAGGCCACTTCAAGTTGGCTGTGTCCCTTTCCCAAAGGTCACTGTTCTCAAAACTGTCCTATACAATTTCCTCTCCTTCTAGGTTCCAAGACCCTTTCTTTCTCTTCATCCCTTTAACCAATAATGCATAGGGATAGCAACAGCTATGGCTGTTTATAACAATACAGATAAGTTCCTGAACTATCACTTGTGTTTTCCATATACCCTGCCCTAACCTTTGTAATCAGACCCTTTATAAATCAAAACTCCTCAAATTTTCGTAATTGGAGTGTTCCATATATTTTCAATTGAGACCCTGACTCTTGCACTTGCTTTTTTTTTTAATCATCATTTTATTGAGATATATTCACATACCACGCAGTCATACAAAACAAATCGTACTTTCGATTGTTTACAGTACCATTACATAGTTGTACATTCATCACCTAAATCAATCCCTGACACCTTCATTAGCACACACACAAAAATAACAAGAATAATAATTAGAGTGAAAAAGAGCAATTGAAGTAAAAAAGAACACTGGGTACCTTTGTCTGTTTGTTTCCTTCCCCTATTTTTCTACTCATCCATCCATAAACTAGACAAAGTGGAGTGTGGTCCTTATGGCTCTCCCAATCCCATTGTCACCCCTCATAAGCTACATTTTTATACAACTGTCTTCGAGATTCATGGGTTCTGGGTTGTAGTTTGATAGTTTCAGGTATCCACCACCAGCTACCCCAATTCTTTAGAACCTAAAAAGGGTTGTCTAAAGTGTGCGTAAGAGTGCCCACCAGAGTGACCTCTCGGCTCGTTTTGGAATCTCTCTGCCACTGAAGCTTATTTCATTTCCTTTCACATCCCACTTTTGGTCAAGAAGATGTTCTCCGTCCCACGATGCCAGGTCTACATTCCTCCCCGGGTGTCATATTCTACGTTGGCAGGGAGATTCACTCCCCTGGGTGTCTGATCCCACGTAGGGGGGAGGGCAGTGATTTCACCTTTCAAGTTGACTTAGCCAGAGAGAGAGGGCCACATCTGAGCAACAAAGAGGCATTCAAGAGGAGACTCTTAGGCACAAATATAGGGAGGCCTAGCCTCTCCTTTGCAGCAACCGTCTTCCCAAGGGTAAAACTTATGGTAGAGGGCTCAACCCATCAAACCACCAGTCCCCTATGTCTGTGGTCATGTTAGCAACCATGGAGGTGGGGTAGGCGAATACCACTGCATTCTCCACAGGCTCCTCAAGGGAGCACTACATCTTTTTTTTTTTTCCTTGTTTGTCTTTCTTTTTTTTTTTTTTAACTTTCCCTTCTTTTTTAAATCAACTGTATGAAAAAAAAAGTTAAAAAGAAAACAAACATACAATAAAAGAACATTTCAAAGAGACCATAACAAGGGAGTAAGAAAAAGACAACTAACCTAAGATAACTGCTTAACTTCCAACATGTTCCTACTTTACCCCAAGAAAGTTACATAATATAGCAACATTTCTGTGAACTTGTTCCTACTATATCCATCAGAAATTAACAGACCATAGTCATTTCTGGGCATCCCCAGAACATTAAATAGCTTATCTGTTCTTCTTGGATTATTGTTCCCCCTTCCTTAATTGCTCTCTACTGCTAGTTCCCCTACATTCTACATTATAAACCATTTGTTTTACATTTTTCAAAGTTCACATTAGTGGTAGCATATAATATTTCTCTTTTTGTGCCTGGCTTATTTCGCTCAGCATTATGTCTTCGAGGTTCATCCATGTTGTCATATGTTTCACAAGATCGTTCCTTCTTACTGCCGTGTAGTATTCCATCGTGTGTATATACCACATTTTATTTATCCACTCATCTGTTGAAGGACATTTGGGTTGTTTCCATCTCTTGGCAATTGTGAATAATGCTGCTATGAACATTGGCGTGCAGATATCTGTTCGTGTCACTGCTTTCCGATCTTCCGGGTATATACCGAGAAGTGCAATCGCTGGATCGAATGGTAGCTCTATATCTAGTTTTCTAAGGAACTGCCAGACTGACTTCCAGAGTGGCTGAACCATTATACAGTCCCACAAACAATGAATAAGAGTTCCAATTTCTACACATCCCCTCCAGCATTTGTAGTTTCCTGTTTGTTTAATGGCAGCCATTCAAACCGGTGTTAGATGGTATCTCATTGTGGTTTTAATTTGCATCTCTCTAATAGCTAGTGAAGCTGAACATTTTTTCATGTGTTTCTTGGCCATTTGTATTTCCTCTTCAGAGAACTGTCTTTTCATATCTTTTGCCCATTTTATAATTGGGCTGTCTGTACTATTGTCATTGAGTTGTAGGATTTCTTTGTATATGCAAGATATCAGTCTTTTGTCAGATACATGGTTTCCAAAAATTTTTTCCCATTGAGTTGGCTGCCTCTTTACCTTTTTGAGAAATTCCTTTGAGGTGCAGAAACTTCTAAGCTTGAGGAGTTCCCATTTATCTATTTTCTCTTTTGTTGCTTGTGCTTTGGGTGTAAAGTCTAGGAAGTGGCTGCCTAATACAAGGTCTTGAAGATGTTTTCCTACATTATCTTCTAGGAGTTTTATGGTACTTTCTTTTATATTGAGATCTTTGGTCCATTTTGAGTTAATTTTTGTGTAGGGGGTGAGGTAGGGGTCCTCTTTCATTCTTTTGGATATGGATATCCAACTCTCCCAGCCCCATTTGTTGAAAAGACCATTATGACTCAGTTCAGTGACTTTGGGGGCCTTATCAAAGATCAGTCGGCCATAGATCTGAGGGTCTATCTCCGAATTCTCAATTCAATTCCATTGATCTATATGTCTATCTTTGTGCCAGTACCATGCTGTTGTGACAACTGTGGCTTTATAATAAGCTTCAAAGTCAGGGAGTGTAAGTCCTCCTACTTCGTTTTTCTTTTTTAGAGTGTCTTTAGCAATTCAAGGCATCTTCCCTTTTCAAATAAATTTGATAACTAGCTTTTCCAAGTCTGCAAAGTAGGTTGTTGGAATTTTGATTGGGATTGCATTGAATCTGTAGATGAGTTTGGGTAGAATTGACATCTTAATGACATTTAGCCTTCCTATCCATGAACATGGAATATTTTTCCATCTTTTAAGGTCCCCTTCTATTTCTTTTAGTAGAGTTATGTAGTTTTCTTTGTATAGGTCTTTTACATCTTTGGTTAAGTTTATTCCTAGGTACTTGATTTTTTTAGTTGCTATTGAAAATGGTATCTTTTTCTTGAGTGTCTCTTCAGTTTGTTCATTTCTAGCATATAGAAACATTACTGACTTATGTGCATTAATCTTGTATCCCGCTACTTTGCTAAATTTGTTTATTAGCTCTAGTAGCTGTATCGTCGATTTCTCAGGGTTTTCTAGATATAAGATCATATCATCTGCAAACAATGACAGTTTTACTTCTTCTTTTCCAATTTGGATGCCTTTTATTTCTTTCTCTTGCTGGATTGCCCTGGCTAGCACTTCCAGCACAATGTTGAATAACAGTGGTGATAGCGGGCATCCTTGTCTTGTTCCTGATCTTAGAGGGAAGGCTTTCAGTCTCTCACCATTGAGTACTATGCTGGCTGTGGGTTTTTCATATATGCTCTTTATCATGTTGAGGAAGTTTCCTTCAATTCCTACCTTTTGAAGTGTTTTTATCAAAAAGGGATGTTGGATTTTGTCAAATGCTTTTTCAGCATCTATTGAGATGATCAATTGATTTTTCCCTTTCGAGTTTTTAATGTGTTGTAATACATTGATTGTTTTTCTTATGTTGAACCAACCTTGCATGCCTGGAATGAACCCCACTTGGTCATGGTGTATGATTTTTTTAATGTGTCTTTGGATTCGATTTGCAAGTATTTTGTTGAGGATTTTTGCATCTATATTCATTAGGGAGATTGGCCAGTAGATTTCCTTTTTTGTAGCATCTTTGCCTGGTTTTGGTATTAGATTGATGTTAGCTTCATAAAATGAGTTAGGTAGTGTTCCATTTTCTTCAATGTTTTGAAAGAGTTTGAGTAAGATTGGTGTCAGTTCTTTCTGGAAAGTTTGGTAGAATTCCCCTGTGAAGCCATCTGGCCCTGGGCATTTATTTGTGGGAAGATTTTTGATGACTGATTGGATCTCTTTGCTTGTGATGGGTTGGTTGAGGTCTTCTATTTCTTCTCTGGTCAGTCTAGGTTGTTCATATTTTTCCAGGAAATTGTCCATTTCTTCTACATTGTCCAGTTTGTTGCCATACAGTTGTTCATAATATCGTCTTATAATTTTTTAATTTCTTCAGGATCTGCAGTTATGTCCCCTTTTTCATTCATTATTTTGTTTATATGGGTCGTCTCTCTTTTTGATTTTGTCAGTCTAGCTAGGGGCTTGTCAATCTTGTTGATCTTCTCAAAGAACCAACTTTTGGTGATATTTATCCTCTCTATTGTTTTTTTTGTTCTCTATGTCATTTATTTCTGCTTTAATCCTTGTTATTTCTTTTCTTCTACTTGGTTTAGGATTGGTTTGCTGTTCATTTTCTAGCTTCTTCAGTTGATCCATTAGTTCTTTGATTTTGGCTCTTTCTTCCTTTTTAATCTATGCGTTTAGTGCTATAAATTTCCCCCTTAGCACTGCTTTTGCTGCATCCCATAGGTTTTGGTATGTTGTCTTCTCATTTTCATTTGTCTCTATATATTTAGCAATTTCTCTTGCTATTTCTTCTTTAACCCACTGATTGTTTAGGAGTGTGTTGTTTAACCTCCAGGTATTTGTGAATTTTCTAAGTCTCTGATGGTTATTGACTTCTAATTGTATTCCATTGTGGTCAGAGAATGTGCTTTGAATAATTCCAATCTTTTTAAATTTATTGAGGCTTGTTTTATGTCCCAGCATATGATCTATTCTGGATAAAGTTCCGTGAGCACTAGAAAAGTATGTGTATCCTGGTGATTTGGGATGTAATGTCCTGTATATGTCTGTTAAATCTAATTCATTTATCAGATTGTTTAGGTTTTCAATTTCCTTATTGGTCTTCTGTCTGGTTGATCTATCTATAGGAGAGAGTGATGTGTTGAAGTCTCCCACAATTATTGTGGAAACATCAATTGCTTCCTTTAGTTTTGCCAGTGTTTCTCTCATGTATTTTGTGGCACCTTGATTGGGTGCATAGACATTTACGATTGTTATTTCTTCTTGCTGAATTGCCCCTTTTATTAGTATGTAGTGGCCTTCTTTGTCTCTCAAAACATCCCTGCATTTGAAGTCTATTTTATCTGAGATTAATATTGCTACACCTGCTTTCTTTTGGCTGTAGCTTGCATGAAATATTTTTTTCCATCCTTTCACTTTCAGTTTCTTTGTGTCCCTGTGTCTAAGATGAGTCTCTTGTATGCAACATATTGATGGTTCATTTTTTTTGATCCATTCTGCGAATCTATATCTTTTAATTGGGCAGTTTAATCCATTTACATTCAACGTTATAACCGTGAAGGCATTTCTTGAATCGGCCATCTTATCCTTTGGTTTATGTTTGCCATATTTTTCCCTCTCTCTATTAATATCCTTTATTGTACCCATACCGAATCTCTTTAGTACTGAACCTTTCTCCAAGTCTCTCTGTCCTGTCTTTGTTTCTCTGTCTGTAGGGCTCCCTTTAGTATCTCCAGTAGGGCAGGTCTCTTGTTAGCAAATTCTCTCAGCATTTGTTTGTCTGTGAAAAATTTAAGCTCTCCCTCAAATTTGAAGGAGAGCTTTGCTGGATAAAGTATTCTTGGCTGGAAATGTTTCTCACTCAGAATTTTAAATATATCGTGCCACTGCCTTCTTGCCTCCATGGTGGCTGCTGAGTAGTCACTACTTAGTCTTATGCTGTTTCCTTTGTATGTGGTGAATTGCTTTTCTCTTGCTGCTTTCAGAACTTGCTCCTTCTCTTCTGTGTTTGACAGTGTGATCAGTATATGTCTCGGAGTGGGTTTATTTGGATTTATTCTATTTGGAGTTCGCTGAGCATTTATGATTTGTGTATTTATGTTGTTTAGAAGATTTGGGAAGTTTTCCCCAACAATTTCTTTGAATACTCTTCGTAGACCTTTACCCTTTTCTTCCCCTTCTGGGACACCAATGAGTCTTATATTTGGACGTTTCATATTATCTATCATATCCCTGAGGTCCATTTCGAATTTTTCAATTTTTTTCCCCATTCTTTCTTTTATGCTTTGATTTTCCATTCTGTCATCTTCCAGGTCACTGATTCGTTGTTCAACTTCCTCTAGTCTTCTACTATGAGTGTCCAGAATCTTTTTAATTTGGTCAACAGTTTCTTTAATTTCCATAAGATCATCCATTTTTTTATTTAGTCTTGCAATGTATTCTTCATGCTCTTCTAGGGTCTTCTTGATTTCCTTTATATCCCGTACTATGGTCTCATTGTTCATCTTTAGTTCTTTGAGTAGCTGCTCTAGGTGCTGTGTCTCTTCTGGTCTTTTGATTTGGGTGCTTGGGCTTGGGTTATCCATATCGTCTGGTTTTTTCATATGCTTTATAATTTTCTGTTGTTTTTGGCCTCGTGGCATTTGCTGAACTTGATAGGGTTCTTTTAGGGTTTGTAGACCTATTGAAGTCTTTATCTCTAATTTATCAGATCTACAGCTTCGTGGAGTACACTTTCTCTAACTAACCAGCAGGTGGCGTCCACGAGCCACCTGTCCTCCACAAGCCAGTTCTCCCCTGCTTAGCCTTTTTGGTGAGTGGGGGAGTGAGTCTTGTGGGGCCCAATTTGTGTACCAAGCTTGCGTGTGTAGTTGGTGTTGCCTGCCCTGTATGTGGGGCGTGTTTCTGGGCAGTCGGGGATGGGGGGTGGCCCTAACAATCAAATCTCCCTGGTGATCCTAGAGTTTTAAAGCTGCTGCAATAGTCTAATCCTTCAGTTCAGTCCTGCCACAGTTTGTCTCTGCCACTGACCCACAAGTCCTTGGTATTGGCGTATGGCTCCTGAGACTTGCAAGTGGGCCCCTCTTCCAGGCCGTGCACCCCGGGTCCTCTGTTGAGGGATGACTGTGCTATGTCACAGGTGAGTGCCATCATCCCAGGGTGGTTCTGGGCTGCTGGGCTGTGTAGGGAGGCTCCCAGTCTGCTCAAATGATGGCTGAATGGGGCTTTGTTAATTCACACTGCTCTACCTTCCCAACTCTGGGACAATCAGCTGAGGTTGCAGGGAAGGCTAATGTCCACGCCCAGTTTTGTGGTATGTGCCTGTTATTTGAAGCACTTCCGTCACACTGGGTTGTCTGGGGCAGCTCTGGGCTATGGGGCTGGCGATGGGCAGGAGTGTTTCCTGTCCACCAGGATGGTGGCTGTGAGCGGACACCCCCCTTTTCTTGGGAAGTTGTGGTGTTTAGTGAATTTTCTCAGCCACTGGATTATTGCCTTTTGTCTCAGAGCTCTCTTAGTTCTGCTCTTGACTTGATGTGCCCAAATTGCAATTCTTTGAAGCTTTCTGTATTGGGCTTCTTAGAGTAATTGTTTTAGAAAAAGAAAAAAGGATTAAAAAAAAAAAAAAAAAAAAAAAAAAAAGGGCCCTCCTCAGAGATCTAATGGGTTATTGAAATGCTAATAGACAAAGCAACCAGGGCCATTAAGGAAAGGTCCACAGGGCAGAGAGATCAGCTTTTCTTCGGGATTTGCATATGCGCCTCAAGGCCTGAGCTCCGCCCTTCCCCTTTCTGTGTTCACCAGAACTCCAAAAATCCTCTGCTTTTATTTTGGAGTTTTTTCGTGTTGTTTTTTTTTTTCTATGCCTGTCTCCTCTCTGCTGGGCTGGCTGCTCTCAGATTCTCTGGTGTCTGGTCTCAGTCTATCTATGGTTGGAGTTTGGATCAGTAGAATGAGTTTCCGATAAGGGCTGCCACTGCAGTTCTCCCTTCTCCTTCCCGGAGCTGACAGCCCCTCCTCCCACGGGACTGAGCCTGGCAGGGAGGGGCGCGGGTCCCCTGGCCGCAAAAACTTACAGATTTTGCTGATCTCAGCAGTTCGACATTTTCATGAGTGTTGTATGAAGTATGCCCAAAGACAGATTGCTCTGTGGTGTCCAGTCCACGCAGTTCCTGGCTTTCTACTTACTTTCCTGGAGGAGTAACTAAAATATACAGCTCACCAGTCTGCCATCTTGCCCCGCCTCCTTGCACTTGCTTTTATATTTTTATATGCATATACCATTCTGACACAATTAGACTTATATAAGCAACTTGAAGCAGAAACTGCAACTTGTACATCTCCATCAGAGCACTTTGGTGACCAGATGCATTATCAATGAGCTGAGCAGTATGTTTTGAAAGGAATCTTTTTCTCTGAGCTGTAAGTCTCAACAGTGAGCTTAAAATATTCAGTAAACCATATTGTAAGGTGTGCTGTCATCCAGGCTTTGTTGTTACATTTATAGAGCACAAGTAGAGCAGATTTAGTATAACTCTTAAGGGCCCTATAGTTTTGTGCCAGTTTGGTTGTATTATGTCCTCCAAAATGACATGTTCTTTGAAGCAATCTAGTGGGGGCAGATGTATTAGTGTTGATTACATTGGAATTCTTTGATTGAGTCTTTCCATGGAGATGTGACTCCATCACCTGTGAGTGAAACATGTGATTGGATAGTTTCCGTGGAGGTGTTACCCTGCTCATTCAGGGTGAGTGTTAATTGGATCACTGGAGTCATATAAAGGGGTTCACAGTCAGAAGGACCTGAGAGCCACTGAGAGTGACATTTTGGAGGAACTGCAGCTTACAGAGAACACAACCCAAGAGCAAGCAGACACCTAGAGAGGAACATTGTGGGAGAAAGCCATTTTGAAAGCAGAATTCCAGAACAGACACCACATGCATTCCCAGCCAACAGAGGATTTCTGGACCCCATTGGCCATCCTCCAGTGGAGGTACCTGATTGTTGATGCCTTACCTTGGACACTTTATGGCCTTCAGATTGTAACTCTGTAACCAAATAAACCCCATTTTACAAAAGCCAATCCATTTCTGGTGTTTTGCATTCTGGCAGCATTAGCAAACCAGAACAGATTTTCAGAATGGTAAATGAGCATTGGCTTCAACTTGAAATACCAGCTGAATTAGCTCCTAACAAGGGAGTCAGCCTGTCCTTTGAAGCTTTGAAGCCAGACCTTGACTTCTCCTCCCTAGCTAAGAAGGTCCTTGATGGCGTCTTCCTCCAATGTAAGGCTGTTTCATCTACACTGAAAATCTGTTATGTAGTGTAGCCACCTTCATCAATTATCTTAGTTGGATCTTCTGGCTAACTTGCTGTTTCACCTTGCACTTTAATGTAATGGAGTTATCATCTTCCTTTAAACCTCATGAACAAAACTGCTAGCTTCAAACTTTTCTTCTGAAGCTTCCTCACCTCTCTTAGCCTTCATGGAATTGATGAGAGAGTTAGGACCTTATTCTGGATTAGGCATTGGCTTAAGAAAATGTTGTGGTTGCTTTGATCTTCTATCCAGACTACTAAAGCTTTCTCCCTATGATCAATAAGGCTGTTTTGCTTTCTTATCATTCATGTGCTTACTGGAGTGGTGCGCCAATTTGGATATATTATGCCCCCCAGAAAAAGCCATAATCTTTTAATCCAATCTTATGGGATATTGGGATTAGGTTGTTTCCATGGAGATGTGACCCACCCAACTGTGAGTGACACCTTTGTTTAGGGTGTGACCTCTGATTGAATGTTTCCATGGACATGTGGTCCCACCCATTCAACATGGGTCTTGATTAGCTCAATGGAGCCTATAAAAGCTCACAAACAGAAGGACCTCAGAGCAGCTGTAGCTGAGAGATATATTTTGAAGATAGCCATTGAAAGCTGACACTGACATTTGGAGAATGCCATTTTGAAATGCAACCTGGGAGCAAACAGATGGCAGCCATGTGCCTTCCCAGCTAACAGAGGTTTTCCAGATGCCAATGGCCTTTCTCCAGTGAGGGTACCCTATTGTTGATGCCTTACCTGGACTCTTTATGGCCTTAAGACTGTAACTTTGTAACCAAATAAACCCCCTTTATAAAAGCCAATCCATTTTTGGTGTTTTGCAAAATGGCAGCACTAGCAAACTGGAACAAGTAGCATGCTTAATTTCCTTCAAGAACTTTTCATTTGCATTCACAGCCTGGCTAACTGTTTAACGCAAGAGGCTCAGCTTTTGGTCTATCTCAGATTTTGACAAATTTCCATCCCTAAACTTAATCATTCCTAACTCTGGTTTAAAGTGAGAGACATGTGAATCTTCCTTTCACTTGAACACCTAGGGGCCATTGTAGAGTTCTCAATAAACATACATCTTTTATCCAAAATAGTTTCTACTATGAATATTAGTTTAATTATCCATTTATTTACTCACATCAACAAAGATGTGTTTAGTGTCTACTATGTGTCACATACTATGTTAAATAGTATACTCAGGTTTATTGACCCAGCTCTCAAAGAGGAGCCTAGAACACAGGCACAAACCACAAAGTACTGTCAAAAACAAGTAAGCTGGAACTGCAATATGACCAGTGAACTAAAAAAGAATGTAAAGGAGAGTGTGGTTATTTTTCACTAGGAAGAAAGGAAAGACTTTGCTGGAAAAGTAACACTTGGAATGAATTTTAAGAGGAATATTCACTAGGTGGATTGGATGAAAAATTTATGATCGGAGGTTAAGTTTACATGTGACTAAGGAGTGGGGCAAGAGGAAAAACAAACCTGAGAAAACAGAAGATAGGTCATAAATGGTATTACACCTTATGTTATCCGATAAACAATGGAGACATATGGAAGGGGTCTATTCAGAAAAAGGAGAATGGTTGGATGTACATTTTATAAAATTTGTCTGACAGTATCCTGGCAGGTGAATTAGAGAAAAGTGAGACTCACAGTGAGACCAGTTTAAGCAGCCCAGGTGAGAAGGGAGCAGACCCTGAACTAAAATAGTAGGTGATAATAATAGTAGTACAATAATAATAATAGAGAAATGGGGACTTATTTGAAGATTTTGATTTAGTTATTACAGAATTGAGAACATGCCACTTTAAACAAGGCACTGTAAAAAACCTACATGATCATCTCAATTGATACAGCAAAGGTATTTGACAAAATACAGTACCTGTTCTTGATAAAAAATACTTAGAACACTAGGAATAGAAGGAAACTTCCTAAACATGATTAAGGACACGTATGAAAAGCCAATGGATAACATCCTACTTGATGAAAGACTGAAAGCTTTCCCTCTGAGATCAAGAGTAAGACAAGGATGATCACTGTCATCACTGTTATTCAACATTGTATTGGAAATTCTTGCCAGAGCAATCAAGCCAAAAAAAGAAATAGATGGGATCCAAATTGGAAAGGAAGAAGTAAAACTTGACCTGTTTGCAGATGTTATGATCCTATAAACAGGAAACCCTGTAAAATCACAACAAAGCTCCTCAAGCTAATAAATGAATTCAGCAAAGTGGTGGGGAACAAGGCCAACACCCACAAATCAGTAGTGTTTCTGTACACAAACAGTGAACAATCAAAAGAAAAAAACAAGAAAAAAATTACATTCACAATAGAAACTAAAAGAATCAACTATCTAGGAATAAATCTAACCAAGGATGTAAAGCACCTGTACTCAGAAAACTACAAAACATTGTAAAAAGAAATTAAAGAAGACCTAAATAAATGGTGCTCATGAATTGAAAGACTAAATATCATAAAGATGTCAGAGCAATTTTTAGATTCAATGCAATCTTTTTTTTTAATCTTCATTTTATTGAGATATATTCAAATACCACGCAGTCATACAAAACAAATCGTACATTCGATTGTTCACAGTACCATTACATAGTTGTACATTCATCACCTAAATCAATCCCTGACACCTTCATTAGCACACACACAAAAATAACAAGAATAATAAATAAAGTGAAAAAGAGCAATTGAAGTAAAAAAGAACACTGGGTACCTTTGTCTGTTTGTTTGTTTGTTTCCTTCCCCTATTTTTCTACTCATCCATCCATAAACTAGACAAAGGGGAGTGTGGTCCTTATGGCTTTCCCAATCCCATTGTCACCCCTCATAAGCTACATTTTTATACAATTGTCTTCGAGATTCATGGGTTCTGGGTTGTAGTTTGATAGTTTCAGGTATCCACCACCAGCTACCCCAATTCTTTAGAACCGAAAAAGGGTTGTCTAAAGTGTGCATAAGAGTGCCCACCAGAGTGACCTCTTGGCTCCTTTTGGAATCTCTCTGCCACTGAAGCTTATTTCATTTCCTTTCACATCCCCCTTTTGGTCAAGAAGATGTTCTCCGTCCAACGATGCCAGGTCTACATTCCTCCCCGGAAGTCATATTCCACGTTGCCAGGGAGATTCACTCCCCTGGGTGTCTGATCCCACGTAGTGGGGAAGGCAGTGATTTCACCTTTCAAGTTGGCTTAGCTAGAGAGAGAGGGCCACATCTGAGCAACAAAGAGGCATTCGGGAGGAGGCTCTTAGGCACAACCATAGGGAGGCCTAGCCTCTCCTTTGCAGCAACCGTCTTCCCAAGGGTAAAACCTATGGTAGAGGGCTCAACCCATCAAACCACCAGTCCCCTATGTCTGTGGTCATGTTAGCAACCATCAAGGTGGGGTAGGCCAATACCCCTGCATTCTCCACAGGCTCCTCAAGGGGGCACTACATATTTTTTTCCTTGTTTTTCTTTTTCTTTTTAACTTTCCTTTCTTTTTTAAATCAACTGTATGAAAAAAAATTAAAAAAAAAAACACCCAATAAAAGAACATTTCAAAGAGACAATAACAAGGGAGTAAGAAAAAGACAACTAACCTAAGATAACTGCTTAACTTCCAACATGTTCCTACTTTACCCCAAGAAAGTTACCTAATATAGCAACATTTCTGTGAACTTGTTCCTACTATATCCATCAGAAATTAACAGACCATAGTCATTCCTGGGCATCCCCAGGACGTTAAATAGCTTATCTGTTCTTCTTGGATTATTGTTCCCCCTTCCTTAATTGCTCTCTATTGCTAGTTCTCCTACATTCTACATTATAAACCATTTGTTTTACATTTTTCAAAGTTCACATTAGTGTTAGCATATAATATTTCTCTTTTTGTGCCTGGCTTATTTCACTCAGCATTATGTCTTCAAGGTTCATCCATGTTGTCATATGTTTCACGAGATCGTTCCTTCTTACTGCCGCATAGTATTCCATCGTGTGTATATACCACATTTTATTTATCCACTCATCTGTTGAAGGACATTTGGGTTGTTTCCATCTCTTGGCAATTGTGAATAATGCTGCTATGAACATTGGCGTGCAGATATCTGTTCGTGTCACTGCCTTCCGATCTTCCGGGTATATACCGAGAAGTGTAATCGCTGGATCGAACGGTAACTCTATATCTAGTTTTCTAAGGAACTGCCAGACTGACTTCCAGAGTGGCTGAACCATTATACAGTCCCACCAACAATGAATAAGAGTTCCAATTTCTCCACATCCCCTCCAGCATTTGTAGTGTCCTGTTTGTTTAATGGCAGCCATTCTAACCGGTGTTAGATGGTATCTCATTGTGGTCTTAATTTGCATCTCTCTAATAGCTAGTGAAGCTGAACATTTTTTCATGTGTTTCTTGGCCATTTGTATTTCCTCTTCAGAGAACTGTCTTTTCATATCTTTTGCCCATTTTATAATTGGGCTGTCTGTACTATTGTCATTGAGTTGTAGGATTTCTTTATATATGCAAGATATCAGTCTTTTGTCAGATACATGGTTTCCAAAAACTTTTTCCCATTGAGTTGGCTGCCTCTTTACCTTTTTGAGAAATTCCTTTGAGGTGCAGAAACTTCTAAGCTTGAGGAGTTCCCATTTATCTATTTTTTCTTTTGTTGCTTGTGCTTTGGGTGTAAAGTCTAGGAAGTGGCCGCCTAATACAAGGTCTTGAAGATGTTTTCCTACATTATCTTCTAGGAGTTTTATGGTACTTTCTTTTATATTGAGATCTTTGGTCCATTTTGAGTTAATTTTTGTGTAGGGGGTGAGGTAGGGGTCCTCTTTCATTCTTTTGGATATGGATATCCAACTCTCCCAGCCCCATTTGTTGAAAAGACCATTAAGACTCAGTTCAGTGACTTTGGGGGCCTTATCAAACATCAGTCTGCCATAGATCTGAGGGTCTATCTCTGAATTCTCAATTCGATTCCATTGATCTATATGTCTATCTTTGTGCCAGTACCATGCTGTTTTGACAACTGTGGCTTTATAATAAGCTTCAAAGTCAGGGAGTGTAAGTCCTCCCACTTCGTTTTTCTTTTTTAGAGTGTCTTTAGCAATTCGAGGCATCTTCCCTTTCCAAATAAATTTGATAGCTAGCTTTTCCAAGTCTGCAAAGTAGGTTGTTGGAATTTTGTTTGGGATTGCATTGAATCTGTAGATGAGTTTGGGTAGAATTGACATCTTAATGACATTTAGCCTTCCTATCCATGAACATGGAATATTTTTCCATCTTTTAAGGTCTCCTTCTATTTCTTTTAGTAGAGTTATGTAGTTTTCTTTGTATAGGTCTTTTACATCTTTGGTTAAGTTTATTCCTAGGTACTTGATTTTTTTAGTTGCTATTGAAAATGGCATCTTTTTCTTGAGTGTCTCTTCAGTTTGTTCATTTCTAGCATATAGAAACATTACTGACTTATGTGCATTGATCTTGTATCCCGCTAATTTGCTAAATTTGTTTATTAGCTCTAGTAGCTGTATTGTCGATTTCTCAGGGTTTTCCAGATATAAGATCATATCATCTGCAAACAATGACAGTTTTACTTCTTCTTTTCCAATTTGGATGCCTTTTATTTCTTTGTCTTGCCGGATTGCCCTGGCTAGCACTTCCAGCACAATGTTGAATAACAGTGGTGACAGCGGGCATCCTTGTCTCGTTCCTGATCTTAGAGGGAAGGCTTTCAGTCTCTCACCATTGAGTACTATGCTGGCTGTGGGTTTTTCATATATGCTCTTTATCATATTGAGGAAGTTTCCTTCAATTCCTACCTTTTGAAGTGTTTTTATCAAAAACGGATGTTGGATTTTGTCAAATGCTTTTTCAGCATCTATTGAGATGATCATTTGATTTTTCCCTTTCGAATTCTTAATCTGTTGTAATACATTGATTGATTTTCTTATGTTGAACCATCCTTACATGCCTGGAATGAACCCCACTTGGTCATGGTGTATGATTTTTTTAATGTGTCTTTGGATTCGATTTGCAAGTATTTTGTTGAGGATTTTTGCATCTATATTCATTAGGGAGATTGGCCGGTAGTTTTCCTTTTTTGTAGCATCTTTGCCTGGTTTTGGTATTAGATTGATGTTAGCTTCATAAAATGAGTTAGGTAGTGCTCCATTTTCTTCAATATTTTGAAAGAGTTTGAGTAAGGTTGGTGTCAGTTCTTTCTGGAAAGTTTGGTAGAATTCCCCTGTGAAGCCATCTGGCCCTGGGCATTTATTTGTGGGAAGATTTCTGATGACTGATTGGATCTCTTTGCTTGTGATGGGTTGGTTGAGGTCTTCTATTTCTTTTCTGGTCAGTCTAGGTTGTTCATATGTTTCCAGGAAATTGTCCATTTCCTCTACATTATCCAGTTTGTTGCCATACAGTTGTTCATAGTATCCTCTTATAATTTTTTTAATTTCTTCAGGATCTGCAGTTATGTCCCCTTTTTCATTCATTATTTTGTTTATATGGGTCTTCTCTCTTTTTGATTTTGTCAGTCTAGCTAGGGGCTTGTCAATCTTGTTGATCTTCTCAAAGAACCAACTTTTGGTGATATTTATCCTCTCTATTGTTTTATTGTTCTCTATGTCATTTATTTCTGCTTTAATCCTTGTTATTTCTTTTCTTCTACTTGGTTTAGGATTGGTTTGCTGTTCATTTTCTAGCTTCTTCAGTTGATCCATTAGTTCTTTGATTTTGGCTCTTTCTTCCTTTTTAATCTATGCGTTTAGTGCTATAAATTTCCCCCTTAGCACTGCTTTTGCTGCATCCCATAGGTTTTGGTATGTTGTCTTCTCATTTTCATTTGTCTCTATATATTTAGCAATTTCTCTTGCTATTTCTTCTTTAACCCACTGATTGTTTAGGAGTGCGTTGTTTAACCTCCAGGTATTTGTGAATTTTCTAAGTCTCTGATGGTTATTGACTTCTAATTGTATTCCATTGTGGTCAGAGAATGTGCTTTGAATAATTCCAATCTTTTTAAATTTATTGAGGCTTGTTTTATGTCCCAGCTTATGATCTATTCTGGATAAAGTTCCGTGAGCACTAGAAAAGTAGGTGTATCCTGGTGATTTGGGATGTAATGTCCTGTATATGTCTGTTAAATCTAATTCATTTATCAGATTGTTTAGGTTTTCAATTTCCTTATTGGTCTTCTGTCTGGTTGATCTATCTATAGGAGAGAGTGATGTGTTGAAGTCTCCCACAATTATTGTGGAAACATCAATTGCTTCCTTTAGTTTTGCCAGTGTTTCTCTCATGTATTTTGTGGCACCTTGATTGGGTGCTGTCCTAGTTTGCTAATGCTGCAGAATGCAAAACACCAGAGATGGATAAGCTTTTATAAAACGGGGGTTTATTTCACTACACAATTACAGTCTTAAGGCCACAAAGCGTCCAAGGTAACACCTCAGCAATCGGGTACCTTCACCGGAGGATGGCCAATGGCGTCCGGAAAACCTCTGCTAGCTTGGAAGGCAGCTGACATCTGCTCCAAAGCTCCGGCCTCAAAACGGCTTTCTCCCAGGACGTTCCTCTCTAGCAAGCTTGCTCCTCTTCAAAACATCACTCCCAGCTGCACTCTGTTTTCTCTCTTTGAGTCAGCTCATTTATATAGCTCCACCGATCAAGGCCCACCCCGAATGGGTGGGGCCACGCCTCCATGGGAACATCTCATCAAAATTATCTCCCACAGCTGGGTGGGGCACATTCCAAGCAAATCCAACCAGCACCAAAACTTCTGCCCCACACAAGACCACAAAGATAATGGCATTTGGGGGACACAATACACTCAAACCGGCACATTCCACCCCCTGGAACCCAAAATGACATTATCTTTCCAAATACAAAACACATTCATTTCATCACAACATCACAAAAACTTAAATCATTTCAGTAACAAAAGTTAAGTACAAAATCCCATCAAAATCAATTTAGATGTGGTCAGTCCTAAGGCATAATTTTCCTTTAGCTGTGGATCTGTGAACCTAGAACAAGTTATGTGCTTCCAATATACAAAGGAGAGACATTCATAGGATAAACAGTTCCATTGCCATAAGGAGAAACAGTAAGGAAAACAGGGTTAACAGGAGCAAAACAGTTCTTAAAACCCGCAGGACAAACTCCATTAGATTTCAAAGTCCAAGAGTCATTTACAGAACAATGTTGCATCCTCGGGGCTTGAGAGAGCTGGAGCCTAACCCTTCCTAAGGGCCTTTTTGGCCGCCCTTTCCTCTCCAAACGCTTAGGTGAGTGCTCCAACATATCCACACATTGGGGAGACCACCTTCTCGGCCCCACCCTCCTCAAACATGGGGGCAGCTCCCAGATTCCCTTCCATCTCCGGGGCACACGCTCAACGCCTTCAGAACAGTGGGGTGGCAGCCAGGCTCTCCTCAATTCCCTGGGAATGTGCTCCACCCTCTTTGGGACCTGCGGTGGCAAAACTCTTCCAGAGCATCGAGGCGGAAAGCCCGCCCTCGACCTCCAGGGCAAACTCACCCTTTCCATGCATGTGGGCTGCTCCGCTCTCCCAGCCCGAGACCTCCTGACTCCAGACCTCAACCTCCATGGCTCTGTCTTTGAAGAAATTTTTCCTTCAGTTTGTTCCTTGTCTGTCTCCTCCAGCCCAGACCGGCAATGGCTCTGTCTATAAAGATCTCGCAAAAATTCTGTTGGCTTTGCATGAAGCATGCAGGGGTCAAAGCCATCAGACAATAGGAGTTTCCACAAATCCTTTCTGGATAATTCCATCTCCAATCTTGGCTTGTACTGAAATGGTGGCTGGGTTCCGTGTTTGGTTACATCCTCACGTTGGGCTGTAGCTTCTGGGATTCCACCCCCTGGAAGCCTGTAATTTTCCAAGCGATCAGCTTCTGGTCTCTTTGAACCCAAGAGTTCAGTTCTAAGTTTATCTCTCTCTGCTTGCATTTTACTATAAGCTGCAAGAAGAAGCCAGGTTATGTCCTCCACACGTAGTCTGGAGATCTCCTCAGCTAAGTATTCCAGGTTGCCACTTTTAAATTCTTCCTTCCATCTGACACCAGGACTCAATTTTGCCAAATTCTGTGCCACTTTAAAACAAGGATTGCCTTTCTTCCAGTTTGCAACAACACATTCATCATTTCTGCTCAAGTCCTCATCAGAAGTATCTTTAGACTCCATATTTCCACAAACAGTCTCTTTAAAGCAGTTTTGGCCTTTTCTATCAAGCTCCTCACAATTCTTCCAGAATCTTCCCCTTATCCATTTGAAAAGCCGTTCCAACATGTTTGGTATTTGCAAACTCAGCAGCAAAAGCACCCCACTTCTCTGGTACCAAAATCTGTCTTGGTTTGCTAATGCTGCAGAATGCAAAACACCAGAGATGGATAAGCTTTTATAAAACGGGGGTTTATTTCACTACACAATTACAGTCTTAAGGCCACAAAGCGTCCAAGGTAACACCTCAGCAATCGGGTACCTTCACCGGAGGATGGCCAATGGCGTCCGGAAAACCTCTGCTAGCTTGGAAGGCAGCTGACATCTGCTCCAAAGCTCCGGCCTCAAAACGGCTTTCTCCCAGGACGTTCCTCTCTAGCAAGCTTGCTCCTCTTCAAAACATCACTCCCAGCTGCACTCTGTTTTCTCTCTTTGAGTCAGCTCATTTATATAGCTCCACCGATCAAGGCCCACCCCGAATGGGTGGGGCCACGCCTCCATGGGAACATCTCATCAAAATTATCTCCCACAGCTGGGTGGGGCACATTCCAAGCAAATCCAACCAGCACCAAAACTTTTGCCCCACACAAGACCACAAAGATAATGGCATTTGGGGGACACAATACACTCAAACCGGCACAGGTGCATAGACATTTAGGATTGTTATTTCTTCTTGTTGAATTGCCCCTTTTATTAGTATGTAGTGGCCTTCTTTGTCTCTCAAAACATCCCTGCATTTAAAGTCTATTTTATCTGAGATTAATATTGCTACACCTGCTTTCTTTTGGCTGTAGCTTGCATAAAATATTTTTTTCCATCCTTTCACTTTCAATTTCTTTGTGTCCCTGTGTCTAAGATGAGTCTCTTGTATGCAACATATTGATGGTTCATTTTTTTTGATCCCTTCTGCGAATCTATATCTTTTAATGGGGGAGTTTAATCCATTTAAATTCAACGTTATAACCGTGAAGGCATTTCTTGAATCAGCCATCTTATCCTTTGGTTTATGTTTGTCATATTTTTCCCCTCTCTCTATTAATATCATTTATTGTACCCATACTGAATCTCTTTAGTACTGGACCTTTCTCCAAGTCTCTCTGTCCTTTCTTTGTTTCTCTGTCTGTAGGGCTCCCTTTAGTATCTCCAGTAGGGCAGGTCTCTTGTTAGCAAATTCTCTCAGCATTTGTTTGTCTGTGAAAAATTTAAGCTCTCCCTCAAATTTGAAGGAGAGCTTTGCTGGATAAAGTATTCTTGGTTGGAAATTTTTCTCACTCCGAATTTTAAATATATCGTGCCACTGCCTTCTCACCTCCATGGTGGCTGCTGAGTAGTCACTACTTAGTCTTATGCTGTTTCCTTTGTATGTGGTGAATTGCTTTTCTCTTGCTGCTTTCAGAACTTGCTCCTTCTCTTCCGTGTTTGACAGTGTGATCAGAATATGTCTTGGAGTGGGTTTATTTGGATTTATTCTATTTGGAGTTCGCTGAGCATTTATGATTTGTGTATTTATGTTGTTTAGAAGATTTGGGAAGTTTTCCCCAACAATTTCTTTGAATACTCTTCCTAGACCTTTACCCTTTTCTTCCCCTTCTGGAACACCAATGAGTCTTATATTCGGACATTTTATATTATCTATCATATCCCTGAGGTCCGTTTCGATTTTTTCAATTTTTTCCCCATTCTTTCTTTTATGCTTTGATTTTCCATTCTGTCATCTTCCAGGTCACTGATTCGTTGTTCAACTTCCTCTAGTCTTGTACTATGAGTGTCCAGAATCTTTTAATTTGGTCAACAGTTTCTTTAATTTCCATAAGATCATCTAGTTTTTTTATTTAGTCTTGCAATGTCTTCTTTATGCTCTTCTAGGGTCTTCTTGATATCCTTTGTATCCCGTACTATGGTCTCATTGTTCATCTTTAGTTCTTTGAGTAGCTGCTCTAGGTGCTGTGTCTCTTCTGGTCTTTTGATTTGGGTGCTTGGGCTTGGGTTGTCCATATCGTCTGTTGTTTTCATATGCTTTATAATTTTCTGTTGTTTTTGGCCTCTTGGCATTTGCTGAACTTGATAGGGTTCTTTTAGGATTTGTAGACCAATTGAAGTCCTTATCTCTAATTTATCAGATCTACAGCTTCATGGAGTACACTTTCTCTAACTAACCAGCAGGTGGCGTCCACGAGCCACCTGTTCTCCACAAGCCAGTTCTCCCTTGCTTAGCTTTTGTGGTGAGTGGGGGAGTGAGTCTTGTGGGGTCCAATTGGTGTACCAAGCTTGCGTTTGTAGTTGGTGTTGCCCGCCCTGTATGTGGGGCGTGTTTCTGGGCAGTCAGGGAGCGGGGGTGGCTCTAACAATCAAATCTCCCTGGTGATCCTGGAGTTTTAAAGCTGCTGCAATAGTCTAATCCTTCAGTTCAGTCCTGCCACAGTTTGTCTCTGCCACTGACCCACAAGTCCTTGGTATTGGCGTATGGCTCCTGAGACTTGCAAGTGGGCCCCTCTTCCAGGCCGTGCACCCCCCGGTCCTCTGTTGAGGGATGACTGTGCTATGTCACAGGTGAGTACCGTCCCCCCAGGGCAGTTCTGGGCTGCTGGGCTGTGTAGGGAGGCTCCCAGTCTGCTCAAATGATGGCTGAATGGGGCTTTGTTAATTCACACTGCTCCACCTTCCCAACTCTGGGACAATCAGCTGAGGTTGCAGGGAAGGCTAATGTCCACGCCCAGTTTTGTGGTGTGTGCCTGTTATTTGAAGCACTTCTGTCACACTGGGTTGTCTGGGGCAGCTCTGGGCTATGGGGCTGGCGATGGGCAGGAGTGTTTCCTGTCCACCAGGATGATGGCTGTGAGCAGACACCCCCCTTTTTCTTGGGAAGTTATGGTGTTTAGTGAATTTTCTCAGCCACTGGATTATTGCCTTTTGTCTCAGAGCTCTCTTAGTTCTGCTCTTGTCTTGACCTGCCCAAATTGCAAGTCTTTGAAGCTTTCTGTATTGGGCTTCTTAGAGTAATTGTTTTAGAAAAAGAAAAAAGGATTAAAAAAAAAAAAGGGGCCCTCCTCACAGATCTAATGTGTTATTGAAATGCTAAGAGACAAAGCAATTAGGGCCATTAAGGAAAGGTCCACAGGGCAGAGAGATCAGCTTTTCTTCGGGATTTGCATATGAGCCTCAGGGCGTGAGCTCTGCCCTTCCCCTTTCTGTGTTCACCAGAACTCCAAAAATCCTCCACTTTTATTTTGGAGTTTTTCGTGTTGTTTTTTTCTATGCCTGTTTCCCCTCTGCTGGGCTGGCTGCTCTCAGATTCTCTGGTGTCTGGTCTCAGTCTATCTATGGTTGGAGTTTGGATCAGTAGAATGAGTTTCCAATCAGGGCTGCCACTGCAGTTCTCCTTTCTCCTTCCCGGAGCTGACAGCCCCTCCTCCCACGGGACTGAGCCTGGCAGGGAGGGGTGCGGGTCCCCTGGGCACAAAAACTTACAGATTTCGCTGATCTCAGCAGTTCCACGTTTTCATGAGTGTTGTATGAAGTATGCCCAAAGTCAGATTGCTCTGTGGTGTCCAGTCCACGCAGATCCTGGCTTTCTACCTACTTTCCTGGAGGAGTAACTAAAACCTCAATGCAATCTTAATCAAAATTCCAACATCCTTCTTTGCAGAAATGGAGATGCCAATCATCAAATCTGTATGGGAAGGTAAGGAGCCCCGAGTAGCTTAAGCCATCTTGAAAAAGAAGAATGAGGTTGAAAGACTTAAACTTTCTGTTCTTAAGAACTTATTACAATGTCACAGTAATCAAACAGCATGGCACTGGCACAATGGCAGTCACATAGACCAGTGGACTCAAACTGAGAGCTCAGAAATCAACACTCACAATTATGGTCAAATGATTTTTGACAAATTTGCAAATACCACTCAATTGGGAAAGAAAAATCTCTTCAAATGGGGCTGGGAAAACTGGATCTCCATTTGCAAAAAAGAAAAGGAGAGCCACTACCTCATACTATATACAAAAATCAACTCAAAATGGGTCAAAGAACTTAACATAAGAGCTAGAACTATCAAAATCCTAGAAGAAAATTCAGGGAAGCATCTTCAGGATTCTGAGTCAGGCAATGGTTTCTTAGACTTTACACCCAAAGCACAAACAACAAATGAAAAATAGATAAATGGAACCTCATCAAAATTAAAAAATTTTGTTCCTCAGACGATTTTATCATGAAAGTAAAATGACATCCTACATATAGGAGAAAATATTTGGAAACCACATATCTAGTAAAAGATTAATCTCCAGAATATATAAAGAAATCCTTCAACTTAGCAGCTAAAAGACAAACAACCCAATTAAAAAATGGGCAAACTTGGCAGGTGGAATCACTGTCCTCTCCCCTACAAGGGACATGACTCCCAGGGGTGTAAATCTCCCTGGCAATGTGGGACATGACTCCCGGGGATGAGTCTGTACCTGGCATCATAGGATTGAGAAAGCCTTCTTGACCCAAAGGGGGAAGAGAAATGAAACAAAATAAAGTTTCAGGGGCTGAGAGATTTCAAATATAGTCAAGAGGTCATTCTGGAGGTTATTCTTGCATATATATATATATATATATATATATATATATATATATATATATTCCTTTTTAGATTTCGGTATATTGGAATAGCTAGAAGGAAAATACCTGAAACTGTTGAACTGCAACCCAGTAGCCTTGATTCTTAAAGACAAGTGTATAACTATATAGCTTATATGGTATGACCATGTGATTGTGAAAACCTTGTGGCTCCCACTCCCTTTATCTATTGTACGGACAGATGAGTAGAAAAATGAAGACAAAAAGTAAATGAATAATAGGGAGGGATGTCAATATGGAATAATAGGGAGAGATGGGTAGATATGAGATGTTTTGGGTGTTCTTTTCTACTTCAACTTTTATTCTTATTCTCTTTTGTGTGTGTAATGAAAATGTTCAAAAATTGATTGTGGTGAGGAGATCTATGATGGCAGCATAGAAAGGAGTGGAAGCTAGTTAGTCCCCCTGGAACAACTAATAAACAACCAGAAACAACTAGTAAATAATCCAAAATAACTGCAGGAGGACAAACATGTCCGTCCACTCATCATACACCAACCTGAATTGAGAGGAATGCCTGAGATTGCAGCATAAAATCTGTAAGTAAAAGCTGATGATCCAAGCCAAGAGCCCCCTCCCTCCAAGGCCCTAGCTGCAAAGCCTCATGGAGCTAGAAAGCAGCTCTCTCTGAGCAAGTGAATACAGCTCAGCTGAGCTCCAACTGGGGTTTTAATTAACAAGCATGGTCTGCTTGATACGAATCCCCAACAAGCAGAGGCTTTGGGTGAAGACTGACCTTTGAGAGCCAGAGGGTGGCCATGGACTGGCCCTGAAGGGGGCTTTCTGCCCCTTTTTTGGCTCAGTGGAGAAAGCCTCAGCCATTTTCAATTCCCAGTGCTCTGACCCAGACAAGGGTGGACAAAGCACAGGCAGAGAGAGACCACTGAAATGCTGATGATCTCTCCCTAGGGGGTCTATCTTCCCTAAGAGGAAAGGGGTGGGGCCCAGCCCTACTACCCATCTTCCATTCAGAACCAGACCCCAGAGCCTGGGGGAAAACAGCCATGGGTCACACCACCTTACACCAGTCTGGAGGGACAGGGTGACAGGCACCACCTGCTGGGCAGAAAAGCACAGTGACCTGAGACGTCACAGGGTGTTCTAGTTTGCTAATGCTGCTGGAATGCAAAACAACAGAGATGGATTGGCTTTTATAAAAGGGGGTTTATTTGGTTGCATAGTTACAATCCTAAGGCCATAAAGTGTCCAAGGTAACACATCAACAATCAGGTACCTTCACTGGAGGATGGCCAGTGGTGTCCAGAAAACTTCTGTTAGCTGGGAAGGCATGTGGCTGGCATCTGCTCTGAAGTTCTAATTTCAAAATGGCTTTCTCCCAGGATGTTCCTCTCTAGGCTGCAGTTCCTCAAAAATGTCAGTCTTAGTTGCAATTGGGATATTTGTCCTCTCTTAGGTTCTCCAGAGTAAGAGTCTGCTTTCAACAGCCATCTTCAAAATGTCTCTCATCTGAAGCTCCTGTGCTTTTTTCAAAGTGTCCCTCTTGGCTGTAACTCCTCTTCAAAATGTCACTCTCAGCTGCACTGTGTTCCTTCTGTTTCTCAGCTCATTTATATGCCTCCAGTGATATAATTTAGACCCACCCTGAATGGGTGGGGTAACACCTCCATGGAAATTATCCAATCAAAGTGATCACCCACAGTTGGGTGGGTCATATCGCCATGCAAACATCCAATCAAAAGGTCACACCCTAATCATAAAGATTAATCAATCTGCCCCACAAGATTGCATCAAAGATAAAGGCATTTTGGGGAACATAATACATTCGAACCGGCACACAGTGTGTACCAATTTTCTAAGACACACCCTCAGGGAAACCAGATACTGACTAGTTCTTCCTTCTGGGACTGGAGCCCATTTTGGTCTGTGAAAACCTGATTGGGGTAACCAAGGAAACCATGCCTAGACAACAGAAAACTACAACGTACACTAAGAAAAATAAAGTTATGGCCCAGTCAAAGAAACAAACTTACACTTCAACTGAAATACAGGAATTTTTAAACAACTAATACTAAGTCAATTCAAAACGTTTAGAGAAGATATGGTGAAAGAGATGAACTGTATAATGAAAACACTGGGAGTACATATGGTAGAAACTGAAAGTTCATAAAACCAAATGGCAGAATCTATGGAAATGAAAGGCACAACACAAGAGATGAAGTATGCAATGGAAATATACAACAGCAGATCTCAAGAGCAGAAGCAACCACTCAGGAACTGGAGAACAAGGCACCTGAAAGCCTACACACAAAAAAAAACAGACAGAGAAATGAATGGAAAAATACAAGCAATGTCTCCAGGAACTTAAGGACAAAATGAAAAGTGGGAATGTACATGTCATTGGTGTCTCAGTAAGAGAAGAGAAGGGAAAAGGGGCAGAAGCAATAATAGAGGAAATAATCAATGAAAATTTCCCATCTCTTATGAAAGACATAAAATTACGGATCCAAGAAGTGCAGTGTACCCCAAACAGAATAGATCTGAATAGGCCTACGCCAAGACACTTAATAATCAGATTATCAAACATCAAAGACAAAGAGAGAATCCTGAAAGCAGCAAGAGAAAAGCGATCCATCACATACAAAGGAAGCCTGATAAGACTATGTGTGGATTTCTCAATAGAAACCATGGAAGCAAGAAGGAAGTGGGGTGATATATTTAAGATACTGAAAGAGAAAAACCACCAACCAAGAATCCTATATCCAGCAAAACAGTCCTTCAAATATGAGGAGATCTTAAAATATGCTCAGACAAACAGACAGTGACAGAGTTTGTGAACAAGATACCTGCTCTACAGGAAACACTAAAAGAAGCACTGCAGACAGAAGGAAAAGACAGGACTGAGAGGTTTGGAAAACAATTTTGGGAGATAGTAGCACAGCAATGTAAGTACACTGAACAAAGATGATTGTGAGTATGGTGGAAAGAAGAAGGTTGGGACCATGTGGGACACCAGAACAAAAGATGAAGGATAAAGACTGATACTGTGTAACTCAGGGAAACCTAGGGTGCTAGATGATTGTAATAAAAGGTCCAAATATGTTTTTACATGAGGTAGAACAAATGAATGTCAACATTGCAAGGTGTTAAAAATAGGGTGGGATTGGGGGGAAAATACAATCAATGCAAACTAGAGACAGTAATCAATGGAAACATTGTATTATGCTTCCTTTAACATAGCAAAGGCAATATACCAAAGCTAAATGCATAAGTGGGGGGGGGCAGGGAAGGATGTGGAACTCCTGGCATTGGTGATGTTGTCTGACTCTTTATTCTACTTTAGGTTAATGCCATTTTTCCTTTTTTTGCTTTCTAGCTGTCATGTTTTTTGTTGTTGCTTTTTTTCTCTCTCTCTTTCTCTTCTCTTTTTCTTTTGTCTCTCTGCCTTCTTTGACTCTTCCTCATTCTTTGTGGAAGAAATGGTGATGCCCTTATATAGATAGTGGTGATGGTGCTGAATACATAAGTATGTGACTATACAGGGAACCAATGATTGTTTACTTAGGATGGAACATATGATGTGTGAACAAAACCATCTTAAAAGAAAGGGGTTGATGAAGAAACCTTGCAGGCACTATATTGAGTGAAATAAGACAGACACATAAAGGCAAATATTGCAGGGTCTCACTTATATGAACTAATTGTAATATGTAAACTCATAGACATGAAATATACATTACCAGTATATAGAATGAGGCTTAAGAATGAGAAGCTGTTGCTTATTATGAGCAGAATGTTCAACTAGGGTGAACTTAAATGTTTAGAAATGGACAGGGGTGATGGTAGCATGTTGTGAGAATAACTAACAGTGCTGAAAGGTGTGAAGGTGGCGGAAAGGGTAAGCTCAGAGTCACGTATGCCACCAGAAGGAAAGTTGGAGGTTAAAAGATGGGAATGTATAAAACAGTGAATCTTGTTTCGGACAATGTCCATGATTAACTATACAAATATTAGAAATCTCTCTCATGAATTAGAACAAATGTATGACACTATAACTAGAAGTTAATAACAGAGAAACATATAGGAAAAAATATATACCTATTGCAAACTATATACTACAGTTAGTAGTATTTTAACATTCTTTCATCAACAGTAACAAATGTACTATACCAAAACTATGAATCAATAATGGAGGGGGGTTGGTTAGGGGTATGGGAGGATTTGAGTTTCCTTTTTTATCTTTATTTCTTTTTTGGAGTAATGAAAATGCTCTAAAAATTGAAAAAAAATTAATTTAGGGCTATGGGAGGATTTGAGTTTCCTTTTCTTTAATCTTTATTTCTTTTCTGGAGTAATGAAAATGTTCTAAAAATTGAAAAAAATTAATTGTGGTGATGGATGCACAGCTGTATGATGGTATCTTGGGTAATTGATTGTATGCTTTGGATCTTTGGATAGTTGTATGGTATGTGAACAATCGCAATAAAAAGTATATATATATATATAATACAAAAAAATTGATTGTGGTGATGAATGTACAACTATATGATGATACTGTGAACAATTGATTGTACACTTCTGATGATTGTATGGTATGTGACTATATCTCAATAAAATTGCAAGGGAAAAATCAATTATAGGTGGATTGTAAATGTAAATATGAAATGTAAGACAATGAAGCTTCTTAGATGGTACAAAAAAAAAGGTGGGGGGGGGGCGCAAAAGATTTGAACAGACATTTCTCCAAAGAAGAAATACAAATGTTAAAAAGCTCATGAAAAGATTCTCAACATCATTACCCATCAGGGAAATGCAAATCAAAACCACAGTGAGATACCATTTCACACCCATTAGAAGAGCTGCTATTTAAAAAATGGAAAATGACAAGTGTTGGAGTGGATGCGGAGAAATAGAAGCATCCATCATTGCTGGTGGGAATGTAAAATGGTGCAGATGCTGTGGAAGACAGTTTGGTGGTTCTTCAGAAAGCTAAGTATAGAATGACCATATGACCTGGCAATCTCACTACTAGGTATATACCCAACAGAATTGAAAGCAGGGACTCAGAGATATTTGCTCACAGATGTTCATAGTAGAATTATTCACAATTGCCAAAAGATGGAAGCAACCCAAGTATCCATCACAAGAAGAATGGATAAACAAAATGTGGTATATACATGCAATGTAATGTTATTCAGCCCTACAAAGGAATGAAGTCCTGGTATATGTAACAAGGATATACCTTAAAGACATCATGTTGATTGAAATGAACCAGACACCAAAGGGCAAATATTGTATGATCTCACTGTTTTGAAACAATTAGAATAATCAAACTCTTAGAATCAGATCTGGGAATAAAGGTTACCAGGAGATAGGGTATGCATAGAGAATGGGAAGTTAAAGCTTCAGATGTACAGGGTTCCTATTTGGAATGACGGAAATGACTTTTTTAATCGATGGTGATGATGGCAGCACATCATTGTGAACACAATTAATAGCACTGAAGTATATATCTCAATATGATTAAAAGAGAAAATGTTAGATTGTATATATGGTGACAGAATAAAGCTTTAAAAATCGGTGGAACAACACTGTACAAAGAGTGAACACTAACTTAAACCATGGACTTAATTAATAGTACAATTATAAAAAGTGCTGTCATCAATTGTAATAAATGTTCTACACCAATGCAAGGTGTTGTTGGTGGGGTTGTATATGGGAAACCTGTATTTTATTCATGATTGCTCTGTAAACAACTAATTTTGCTAATAAAAATAATTTAATTAAAAAAATTTAAAAGACACTGTAATTCCTTTATGGTATTTGAATGCTGAGAGCAGTATAGTTTGATTTCAATTGTTTATAATGGCCAACAAGTAGAATACACTGGCCTAATGGAGACTGAACCAATATGTGTTAGTATTTATTATTGCTTTAAAATGGGAAGAATGAGTTATTGTTGCTTAAAATCTCCTGTGTAGTTGTGTAGTGATGCCATCTTTACTTTTTTAAGCCTATACTATGCGGTATGAAACTTTATGGAAATAAAATGTAAATAGGCTATTACTTTGTGCCTTTGCCTATTTCCATTTTCCTTCATATTTGGTTGCAAATTTGTCTTTACCAAGGAAAAGCCATTTTTTTTTTATTGGTAGCTTAGATTTCTTTTTCTTTTTTAAAAAAAAGAGTTAAAGAGCCTGGGGGAAAGAAATTAAAAGCAGTAGCACTTTCTGTGAAAAAGTACTGCATTTAAAAGGCTAACATTTTCATTAAGACTGTAGTAAGCTTTGATATACACTGGAAGAGATTTTCTTTCTTGTTGATAACTTATTCATGCAGTTCTTGGTGATGTTAATGGTAATTATTGTGTACTTTTCAAGTAAAGAATACAATATGCCCTAAAAATAAATATGGAAAACATCTCTGGCTCAGTCCATCAGAAATCCTACACTGGAAAAAAAGTTTCTTGTACTCCTTGTTTCCTTGGTTTTGCCACTTTTTAAATCAAAAATAAATATTGACAAGGATTAAATATGTTAATATAAGAAAAAAAGGTGAAACCTCAAATAGACAAAAAGGCAAAGGATAGAATAGGCATTTTATAAATCAAAGATATATAAATGGACAATAATTTTGTGAAAAATTCAACTTCAGATATATTCAGAATACAAATTATATCAACAACGATATTGTATTTCATTTACAAATTTGCAAATTCTAAAATATTAATACCATCTTTAACTAAAAGTGAGCAAATTAAGCTGCTGCATATATTGTTGATTAAATCAATATAAATTGTTGCAACTTTACTGGAGGACAATATGGAAATCTTTATTAAGATTCTTAGAAATATTCACCTTCTTTGAGCCATCAATTTCACATCTAAAAGTGTATCTTAGGGAAATTAAGACATGTCCACTAGGATTTAAACAAAGTGTAATATATATGATAGCAAAAAAAATTATTGTATGTGTTGGGGGAGGAATGGGTGAGGAGGACTAAATATCCCACAGCAGGAATTTCTTTAAATCTATACTCTGAAGTCTATTATGGTATATATATTGAATAAGACCCAGCACCCATAGGAAACAGATGGTACACTTGACATACGATAATTCAAGAAGGATTTATTTACATGGAAGAACCTAAGACTAATAACAGCCAAGATGCCATGACTCTAGGTCTGAAAGCAGGCAGAAAAGGGAAGAGAGAGTTGTGTAGAGTTGGTTACCTTAAGAGGAGCAGTGAATGACCTTTTGTTGAGGAAAATAGCCAGTTCAACACAACCTTGCAAGGAGAGAACCACTTCTCCCTTCCTTGCAATATACTGCCAGGGCTCCTCACTGGACAAACTCAACATGAACCCATTGGTGTGGATGGTATAGGTCAGCCTATTGGTGGGGGAGAAGGGAGTAGTGAGTGAAAGTAGGTAAGAGAATAGTGAGAAATAGATCTGGGGGATCAGGCAAACATAATTCATTTCAAACAGACCACTCCTTTTGATCCACAAAAATGAAAAATTCATTTTCATTTTTCATTTTCCTTACATAGGGGTGTACAAAGTCCCATTAACTACAGTTTCAGGGCAGGATGGTAAAATCCAATTGTACTGTTTCCTAAAATGTAAAACATCAGGGAACACCAGAGTTCATATATTATAGTGTGGAAAAAGGGAAAAGATGAAAAATTAAGTTGCACAAAATGTAGCTGCTCTAGACCCAACTTCTATGGTTGTTTATGAGGACTAAGTTGATCACCATAGCTACCTTCTTCCACTACACATTACATGTGTCCTTATCCTTTGTTACCATGTCAGCTGGATGGGATTCTTTATGGAAGGATGGTTCAAACTTTAAACCCTGAAATATTTGAGTATTTGGTGACTGCTGTTTATTGTATGGATGCAGTTTCTTGTGGATAAGTACTATTGAGTATAGATAAACTAAGAAGTGGGCCAGGGACTCCCTGGGTTTCAACATAGTCCTCCTTGCCTCTACTGTGTAGCAACAGCCCAATTTTCCCTTGATAATTGGGACCCCCCACTCCATCCAGTACAGTGACCCACTTCTGTGCCTGTTGGTTCAATGGCATGAAAAACCCAAAATGGTCAGTTAGCACTATCAGCTTTCATTTTATTGGAATCATAATGTGTTCTCTGGTGCAAGCATCTTTCCTAGCCAAAAGGACATCAAAATCCACTGAGCCCAAGTTTGTAGCAACTAGAGCAAAAATATTTCCAGTGGATTATTAGGTATAGTGAAAGTGTCCACTCCCATCTACTCCTCTTAGTTTCTAGACTCATGCGTTGTAATTATGGGGAAAGGAACACTATATATTGATGGCTGTAGGGCATTTCTTCCAACTGGCACTGTAACCAAAACTTCAGCAGCCTACTATACTCTTCTATAAAGCCAGCTACTTCTGGGTGGAAAAGCATCTGTTATGACCAGTGAACTCTGAGCATCTGAAGCCATTAATGCACTCCCTTTACCTTTAACCAAGAGTACACATTATGACAATGCTGTGTGGATACCATGGCATTGCATAAAGCACTCTTTAGGTACAAGATGGTGTTGCTGGAAACATGGTGGGCAGGGAAACCAAATTTATAGTCAGAATGTGTGCCTATCCCTGTGAGGACAAAGCATTACCTTTCAATAAGGGAAGTAGTCCAATGTAATCAACCTGCCAATAAGTGCATAGTTTCCATCTCTGTAGAAAGGCCTTTGTTAAAAATAAACTTTTTTGTATTAAAATAGTTTTAGATTTACAGAAAATCTGAGAAGATAATACAGAGTTCCCATATACCCCACATCAGCTCCCCTATTATTATCAGCTTACATTAGTTTAGTACATTTGTCACAATAAATGAACCAATATTGATAATTATTTTTAACTAAAGTTCATTTTTATTCAGCTTTTCTTAATTGTTACATAATGTCCTTTATCTGTTCCAGGATTCCATCAAGGACCACATTATGTTTAGTCATCCTGTTTCCTTAGTTGTGACAGATTCTCAGATTTTCTTTGTTTTTGATGAACTTGACAGTTTTGAGAAGTACTGGTCAGACATTTGTAGGATGCTTCTAAATTGGCAAATGTTTGATGTTTTTTTCATGATTAGATTGGAGTTATGGGCTTTTGAGAGGAAGGTCATGAAGGTAAAGTACCATTCTTGTCACACCATATCAAGGAATACACACCATCAACAGGAGTTATCACTGTCTGTTGTTAAACTTAATCACCTGGCTGAGGTAGTGCCTGTCAGGTTTATCCATTTATCCACTGTAGTGTTACTCTTTCCCCCTCTTCTCACAGTATTCTCTTTGGAGAGAAGTAACTATGCACAGCCCACCCTTACTGAGTGAATTATGCTGCACCTCTTTGAGAGCAGAGTACATAAATTTTTTGGAATTCTCCTCCACAGGAGATTTAGCTCTTCTCCCCCATTTCTTTATTTGATCATTGATTTATATCAATATGTAATCATGGATATTTATTTTATACTTTGAGTTATAATTCAATACTACTTTATATATTTTCTTGCTCAAGTTGTTCCAGCTTTGGCCATTGGGAGCTCTTTCAGTTAGCTTCTCTGTCCCTTTGATGTGATTCATCAATGTGGGATTTTCTTATTTTTTTGAGTACTTCCTTAGTTTCTGTCATTATAATATGTTCCAGGCCTATCTGCCCCAGTTCTAGGGTCATTCATTTCTTGAAGGAGTTCTGGTCCCTTTTATTGGAGAATGGCATTAGAAACCAAGATTTGGCACTAGATCTGCTCATTGCTCTTGGGGGTGTTTTTGCTTGTTGGTCCTAATGTTGACACATCAAGGAAATATGTGTGTGTATACTAACATTTCAATAAAAACACATCTATAAATATTTTTATATGTAATCATCTGTATCTATATTAAGCTAAACATGAGTTCTACTGATGTCTTGAAATCTAATCCGTTACAAAATAGATCTTTAGAGTTTCCTCCCCTTGCTTATCTTTAACCTCCCACTCCAACAGTGGGAGGCTCCCACCCTCCACCATACATTTAATTAACTTTTCATTTCCTATATACATGTACAGCAGTATCAAAATTTTTAACCCATACCCCTGTTGGAAACAACTTTACCAACTAAATGCAATGCTTGGGTAGTTTCTTTTGCCTCTTGTCTTACAAACTCCACAAATTTCCAAAGTTACTTAGGTCAGCACATTTCTCCCCATCCCTTTCAGTGAGGTTGTTTCATATATTTGCAATAAAATTAGATTGTTTTTGTTGCATTCTGTTCTTTATTAGGATTCTCTGACCTCCTAAATGTTTTTTTTCCTAATTGCATCCATTAAGGTTCACTCTTCAAGCCGTAAAGGTCTATGCATTTTAACAAATGCATACTATCACATATATACCACTGCAGGATCATATAAAAGAGTTTCACCACACTATGCAACCCTTCCACCACCACAAAACACTGAAACACACTATCTTTCTTACAATCTCTATATTTTGCTTTTCAGAATGTCATATAAATGGAATTACACAGTACTTAGCCTTTCTATACTGGATTGCTTCACTAAGCACTATGGATCTGAGATTCATCCATTCTTTTTTGTGGCTTGATAACTCATTTCTTGTTATCATTGAACCATATTCTATTGTATGAATGCACCACAGTTTGCTTATCTGTTCTCTTATTGAAGAATATCTTGGTTGTGTCCAGTTTTCGGTGATTATGAATAAAGCTGATTTACCATTTGCATGAAGCTTTCTGTGTGGAAATAAATTTTCAAATCTGTTGGGTAAATATCTGGGAGTTGTGATTGCTCAATCAAATCATAAGATTATGTTTAGCTTTGTAAAAAGCTACAAAACTGTCTTCCAAAATGGCTCTACCGTTTTCATTCCCACCAGCAATGAATTAAAGTTTCCATTGCTCCATATCCTCACAGGAACTGGTATTGTAAGTCTTTTGGATTTTAGTCATTCTAATAGCTGTGTAGTGATATTTAGTTGTTGTTTTAATTCTTTGCAACTTTTAATTATGTATGATACTATGTTTTCATGGCTTGTCATCTGTATATCTTCTTTGATTTGATATCTTTTCAGAACTTTTACCTATTTTAAAATTGAGATATTGGTTTTCTTCTTGTTGAGTTTAAAGACTTTTGGATACAAGTCCTGTATCAGATATTGGTTTTCAAAATATTTTCACCCAATCTTTAGCTTGTCCTTTCATTCTCTAACAGTATTTTTTGCAAAGCAGAACTGTTTAATTTCAATAAAGCCCAAACCATCTTTTTTTCTTTCATAGATCACGCTTTTGGCATTGTATCTAAAGTTGACTTCCAAAGGAAAGATCATGTAAATTTACTCCTGTGTTTTCTTCTAGAAGTTTTATAATTTTGCATTGTACATTTAGGTCTATGACTCAATTTGAGTTAATTTCTGTGTAAGGTATAAGGTCTATGTCAAAGTTCTTTTTATTTGTTTTTTTTTTCATATGTACACTCAATTGTTCCAGCATCATTTGAAAACTCTGTTCTTTCTTCACTGAACTGCTTTTGCACTTTTGTCAATGATCAGTTGACTATATTTGTGTGGCTCTTTATATGGGCTATTTATTTTATTCTGTTGATATATGCATCTATTCTTTTTCTAGTACCATTCTCTCTTTTTTTTTTTTTTTCCTTTTTTTTAAATCCCACTTCCCATTCACCACTCCCTGCACGTATGGTGTTCAAACAAACTGATCGTATAAGTTAGATTATCTAGCGAGCTACAGAAAATATAGATCCTGCATGAGATAAACATCTCCCTTGGTCTCACGCATAAGATGTAGTTTTAAAACCCAGTCAGTATAATCCCTTACCCTTGGGCCTGATCTGCCTTAGTCCTAACTAGATCCTCTTCATTCATACCTCTAATTAAAGTCTGAATTCTTTTTCAGCTCTTTCAACAGTTGCCATATGGGGTAATGTTGACATTCATAGCTGCCAGACTCTGGCTCTGAGTCTCAGGTATCTCACCAACCAGGTTATGCACAAAGAGCTCAGCATCTCAGGATTTAGAGATAACCATTACAACTCAGGAATAGATGTGACTGCTGTAAAAGCTTATAGTCTAGGGGCCATTACAATAAGTGTTCCTGATAAGCTGTGACCTAAGATTCAGTTCTCAGTGTTTACACATTATAGTTAGTCCATATTAGTGAGGCATTACAATGTTTGATCTCTCATTTCTGGCATGCTTTACTCAAAATTCTGTACTCAAGACCCATTCACCTAGTTGCATGTCTCACAGCTTCATTTCTTCTTGTAGCTGCTCAATTTTCTATTGTATGCATACATCACAGTTCACCATTCTGTTCATCAGTCAATGTACTCTTAGGCCACCTCTGTCTGTTGCAAATTGTGAATACTGCTGCCATATATACCGGTGCATAAATGTCCATTCGTTTCCCTGCTCTCTAATCTTCCAAGTATATACCCCATACTGAGGTTGCAGGACCTTGAAACCCCCAAAACCTAGCTTCTTGTGGAACCACCATACTGTCCTCCAGATAGGCTACACCATTCTACTTCCCCACCAACAGTGAATACATACATCTCTCTCTCCAAGTTCTCTCCAACACTTGTGCCCCTCTGTTTACTTTTTTCCCTGCAATTTTATAGTAATATAGTCAAATACGTGCAGTCATCCACAGTATACAATCGTTCACAGTATCATCATATGGTTATACATCCGTCTCCACAGTTAGCACTTACACATGTTCATTACTCAAGAAAAAAAGAGTTGAAACAAAAGAATAATAAAAAGGATAAAAGTAAAAGTAAAAATAAAATAAAATACAGCAGTAAGGTCAGTCAACAGCACCACTACTAAGAATCCTGTATACCTCCCTTACACTCCTCCCTCCCAGACATTCAGCTTTGGTATATTGCCCCTGTCACATTTAATGGGAGCATACTACACTGTTACTGTTAACCCCAGACTCCAGTTGCATAGGTTATATTCTTTCCCCCAATATCCTCCCCTTTTCAACATCCCACAAGGTTACCATTCATCTGTTCTCCCTTGTGAAAAAACATTTTTACATTTGTGTATTTAGACGCCATCACTGACCACTCTAGGTTTCACCGAACTACACAGTCCCTGTCTCTATCATCCATCCTTCCCTCTGGTTGATACTATTCCCTCTTAATTAAAGTAGCATTATATTAATACCTGAAATTGTGTGGGGTGAATCCCCCAAATTTGTTCTTCTTCAGGATCATGTTGACTATTCTGGGTCTTTTGCTTTTTCATGTAAACATTAGAATAAGTTTGTCAAAATCTACAAAATAACTTGCTAGGATTTTGGTTAGAATCGCATTAAATCTATAGATAAAGTTGGGAAGAATTGACATCATAACAATATCAAGTCTTCCAATTCATGAATACTGGAATATCTCTTCACATGTTTGTGATTTGTTTCTTCACTGTTTTGTAGTTTTTCTGCAAATAAGATACTGTGCATTTATTTTTTAGATTTATACCTAAGTTTTTAATACTTTGGGTGATCTGTAAATGGTATTATATTTTTAATTTCAAATTCAGTAGTTTTGATATGTTTCAGGAATTCATTACTTCTTACTACTGCATTGTATTCCATCTTACATACATACCACATTTTGTACATCCATCCACTCATCTGCTGAAGGACACTTAGATTTTTTCCATCTCTTGGCAATTGTGAACAATGCTGCTGTGAGCATCAGTGTGCAAATGTCTGTTTGTGTCACTGCTTTCAGATCTTTTTGGTATATACTGAGAAGTGGAATTGTCAGATCATAGGGTAACTCAATATCTAGTTTTCTGAGGAATTGCCAAACTGTATTGCACAGTGGCTATACCATTATACATTCGCACCAGCAATGAACAAGTGTTCCAATTTATCCGCATCCTCTTCAGCATTTGTAGTTTCCTATTTGTTTAATGACAGCCATTCTTATTGGTGTGAGATGATATCTCATTGTGGTTTTGATTTGCATTTCCCTAATAGCTTGTGAAGATGAACATATTTTCATGTGTTTTTTAGCCATGTGTATTACCTCTTTGTAAAAATGTCATTTCATATCGTTTGCTTATTTTTGTAATTGGGCTGTTTGTACTATTGTCATTGAGCTGTAGGATTTCTTCATATATGCTGGATATCAGTCTCTTATATATACGGTTTCCAAGTATTTTCTCCCATTGAGTTGGCTGCCTCTTCACCTTTTTGACACAATCCTTTGAAGAATGGGAGCTTTTGATTTTGAGGAGTTCTCATTTATCTATTTTTTCTTTCATTGCTTGTGCTTTGGGTGTAAGGTCTAAGAAATGACCCCCTAATACTAGGAATTAAAGAGGTTTCCCTACATTATCTTCTAGGAGTTTTGTAATAGTGTTGCTTATATTGAGATCTCTGATCCAGTTTGAGTTAACTTTTGTATAGGATGTGAGGTAGAGGTCCTCTTTCATTCTTTTTGTTATGGCTATCCAGTTCTCTCAGCCCCATTTGTTGAAGAGACTGTTCTGTCCCAGTTCAGTGGATTTGGGGGCCTTATCAAAATTCAACTGACCATATATCTGGGGGTCTATTTCCAAATTCTCAGCTCAATTCCATTGATCAATATGTCTATCTTTGTGCCACTATCATGTTGTTTTGACCACTGTGGCATTATAGTCTTTAAAGTCAGGAAGTGTAAGTCCTCCCACTTCATTCTTCTTTTTTAGAAATTTTTTGGCATTTTGAGCCTCCTTTCCCTTGCAATTAAATTTGAAAACTAGCTTTTTCAAGTCTGCAAAGTAGGTTGTTAGAATTTTGGTTGGAATTACATTGAATCTGTAGATGAGTTTGGGTAGAATTGACATCTTAATGATGTTTAGCCTTCCTATCCTTGAACATGGGCTATCTTCCCACCTTTTAGGTCCTCTTTGACTTCTTTCAATAAAGTTTTGTAATTTTCTGTGTAGAGGTCTTTCACATCCTTGGTTAAGTTTATTCCTAGGTATTTGATTTTTTTTAGCTTCTATTGTGAACTGAATTTTTTTTCTTGAGTATCTCTTCAGTTAGGTCATTTCTAGTGTATAGGAACATTACTGACTTATGTGCATTAATCTTATTCTTGCCACTCTCCTGAATTTGTTTATTAGCTAAAGTAGCAGTGTCATCAATTTCTCAGGGTTTTCCAAATACAAGATAATATCATCTGCAAATAATGACAGCTTTACTTCTCCCTTTCCAATTTGGATGCCTTTCATTTCTTTGTCTTGCTGGATTGCTCTGGCTAGCACTTCTAACACAATGTTGAATAATAATGGTGACAGCAGGCATCTTTGTCTTGTTCCTGATCTTAGAGGGAAGGCTTTCAGTCTCTCACCATTGAGTACTATGGTGGCTGTCAGTTTTTCATATATGCCCTTCATCTTATTGAGGGAGTTTCCTTCAATTCCTACCTTTTGAAGTGGTTTTATCAAAAAAGGATGCTGAATTTTGTCAAATGCTTTTTTAGCATCTATTGAGATGATTATTTGATATTTCCCTTTTGATTTGTTAATATATTGTATTACATTGATTAATTTTCTTATGTTGATCCACCCTTGCATGCCTGGAATGAGTCTCACATGTTCATGGTGTATGATTCTTTCAATATGTCTTGGGATTTGCTTTTCAAGTATTCTGTTGAGAATATTTGCATCTTTACTCCTAAGTGAGTTTGGCCTCTAGTTTTCCTTCTTGTAGGATCTTTACCTGGTTTTGGTATGAGAATGATGTTAGCGTCATTAAATGAGTAGGTGGTGATCCTTTTTCTTCAATTTTTTGAAAGAGTTTGAACAGGAATGGTGTCAGTTCTTTTTGGAAAGTTTGATAAAATTCCCTTGTGAAACCATCTGGCCCTGGACTTTTATTTGTAGGAAGCTTTTTGATGACTGATTGGAACTCTTTATTTGTGATTGGTTTGTTGAGGTCTTCTATTTCTTCTCTGGTCATTAAGTTGTTCATGTGTTTCCAGGAAATTATCCATTTCCTCTAAATTGTCTAGTTTGTTGGTGTGCAGTTGTTCATAGTATCTTCTTACGATTTTTTAAAAAATTTCTTCAGGATCCATAGTAATGTCCCCTCTCTCATTCATGATTTTGTTTATTTGAATCTTCTCTCTTTTTGACTTTGTTAGTTTAGCTAAGGGTTTGTCAATCTTGTTGATCTTCTCAAAGATCCAACCTTTGGTTTTATTTATTATCTCTATTGTATTTTTTGTTCTCCATATATTTGTTTCTGCTTTAATCCTTGTTATTTCTTTCCTTCTACTTGTTTTGAGTTAGTTTGCTGGTCATTCTCTAACTTCTTCAGTTGTTCAGCTAGATCTTCGGTTTTAGCTCTTTCTTCCTTTTTAATGTATGGATTTAGACCAAAAATTTCCCCTTCAACACCACCTTCCCTGCATCCCATAGGTTTTGATATGTTGTTTTCTCGTTTTCATACATTTCTAGGTTTTTACCGATTTCTTTTGCAATTTTTTCTTTGACCCACTGATTGATTGTTTAGGAGTATGTTGCTTAACCTCTCTATATTTATGAATTTTCTGGTTCTTTGGTGGTTATTGACTTCTAGTTGCATTCCATTATGGTCAGAGAATGTGCTTTGAATAATTTCAATCATTTTGAATTTGTTGAGACTATTTTTGTGTGCCTCAGCATATGATCTATCCTGGAGAATGTTCCATGAGCGCTAGAGAAGAATGTATATCCTGGTAATTTGGGGTGTAATGCTCTATATATGTCTATTAAGTCTAATTCATTTATCACATTGTTTAGGTTCCCAATTTCCTTATTGGTTCTCTGCCTTGTTGTTCTGTCTATAGAAGAGAATTGTGTATTGAAGTCTCCCACTATTATTTTAGAAACATCTATTGCTCCCTTCAGTTTCACTAATGTTTGCCTCATGTACTTTGGAGCTCCTTGATTGGGTACATAAGCATTTATGATTGCTATTTCTTCTTGGTGAATTTTCCCTTTTATTAATGTAGTGAGTCCTTCTTTGTCTCTTGTGACACCTTTGCATTTAAAGCCTATTTTTTTTCTGATATTAGTATTGTTTCCCCTGCTTTCTTTTGGCTGCAACTTGTGTGGAATACTTTTTTCTATCCTTTCATTTTTGATCTCTTTGTGTTGCTGGGTCTAAGATCACTCTCTTGTAAAGAGCATATTGATGGATCATACTCTTTTAATCCATTCTGATAATCTGTATTTTTTAATTGGGGAGTTTAATCCATTCACATTCAAAGTTATTACTGTGAAAGCCATTCTTGAACCAATCATCTTATCCTTTGGTTTTTATTTGTCAGATCTATCCTCCCCCCTTTTTTCCTTTAAGTAAGTTATTCTTACTAACTTATTAAGTTCTTTGCCCTTCTCCAGATCTGTCTCTCATTTCTTTTTTTCTCAGTTGGTAGAAGTCCCTTTAGTATTTCCTGAAGAGTAGATCTCTTTTTAACTAATTCTCTCAGTATTTGTTTGTATGTGAAAAATTTTAAACTCTCCCTCAATTTTTTTACATTTTTTTTGTTGTGAAATATATATACAGAAAAGTGATAACTTTCAAAGTATGATTTAACAAGTAACTATAGAGCAAATTTCAAAGAATGTTACAGGTTACAGTTCCACCACATCAGTTATTTCCTTCTAGTTGTTCTAGTACCCAAGAAACTAAAATAAATTGTTTATACAAAGACTCAGTATTTATAATCCTTTGTAAATCCTATCTTGTTTGTTGCTATGCTTCCCTCTCATTTGATTACTGTCTCAGTCTTCAGGGATATCTGGGCAGTGACCACTGTAACTTGTTCATATTGAAAAGGGGTGTTGACATTATGGGAAAGGGGGATGCACTTGGTTGATGCTCTTGGAGAGTCTGTTGCCTCTGTGTTTTGGAATTTATCTGGCATAGGAGCACTCTGGGGATTTAAGTTTCTGAAAAGTAAACTTATTAAGTGAAACATCTATAGAGTCTCAGATAGGGACCTAGGTATTCTTTGGTATTTTTGGGACTACTGTTTGTTAGGGCTTGGCATACTGTGGGCATTTGGAATATCTAGCTGGAGCTTGCAAAAGATTAGCCTCCAGTTACTCTGTGCACCCATGATCCTCTTGGGTGTGGGAAAGACTCCTGATGCTTTCGTGTGGTGCCCTCAACTATTCCTACTTCTTGCCTGTGTCCACCATGGGCATCTGTAGAGGGAGAGTAAATGCAGTCAACACAGGGCCACTGTTTCCCTCATGGGAGCTCCAGGCTGTATGGCTGAGGAGGATTATCTCCCCAGCTAATTGATGAGGTAGGTATGTGGGAGTGGAGAGCTGCTCCCTACCCTGCTCAGCAGCCCTCTCACCACTGCCAGCCCCCAGAGGTCCTGGCTGAATAAACTTACCCTGTCTTTTGAGATGCAATTTCTCCACTTTTTCATCCAAGTCCCCACCATGTATTGCAGAGGTCCCTCGCTTGCCACTCACACCCTGAAACCACTGTCCTGGGGGTTTTCTGCCTTCTCTCCAGTTTCTTTCATGGAGGAGAAGTTTGTTCTGCCTCACCTATTCCACCATCTTCTTTGACTTTCCAACTGTTTTTTGACAAGGTGGCAAAGACCACTCAATTTGGAAAGAATAATCTCTTCAACAAATGGTGCTGGAAAAACTGGATCTCCATTTGTAAAAAAAAAAAAGAGGACCCTACTTCACACCATATATAAAAATTAACTCAAAATGGATCAAAGACTAATATAAGAGCAAAACCATCAAATTCCTAGAAGAAAATGTAGGGACACATCTTCAGGACCTTGTGGTAGTCATTAGTATCTTAGACTTTACACCTGAAGCACTAGCAACAAAAGAAAAAACAGATAAATGGGACCTTATCATAATTAAAACTTTTGTTACTCAAAGGACTTTATTTTGAAAGTAAAATGACAACCTATACAATGGGAGAAAATATTTGAAAACTGCATATCCAATAAAGAATTAATCTCCACAATATATAAAGAAATCCTTCAACTCAACAACGAAAAGACAAACAACCCAGTTAAAAAATGGGCCAAAGACTTGAACAGACATCTCTCCAAAGAAGACATATAAATGACCAAAAAGCATATGAAAAGATGCTCAACATCATTAGCCATCAGGGAAATGCAAATCAAAACCAAAATGAGATACCATTTCACACCCATTTGAACAGCTGCTACTAAATAAAAACACAATAACAAGTATTTGTGAGGATGCAGAAAAATAAGAGCACTCATTCATTGTTGGTGGCTATGTAAAACCTGCAGCCACTGTGGAAGACAGTTTGGTAGTTCCTCAGAAACCAAATATAGTACTTCCATATGACCTTACAATCTCATTAATAGGTATATACCCCTGAAAATTGAAAGCAGGAATTTGAACAGATATTTGCACATGGATGTTCATAGCAGCATTATTCACATTTGCCAAAAGATGGAATTAACCCATGTGTCCATCAACCAATGAATGGGTAAACAAAATGTGGTATATACATGCAATGAAATATTATTCAACCATGAAAAGGATGAAGACCTGATACATGCATCACCATGGAAGTACCTTGAAGACATTATGTTGAGTGAAAAAAGCCAGACATGAAAGAAAAAGTATTTTATAATCTCACTGTTTTGAAACAATTAGTATAGGTCAACTCATAGAGTCAGAATCTGGAATATAGGTTACCAGGAGATGGGGTGATGACAAAGAATGGGATGTTAAGGCTTAAAATGTACCGGGTTCCTACTTGGATGGATGGAAAGGTTTTGATAATGGATGGTGGTGATGGTAGAACCTCATTGTGACCACAATTAACAACACTGAAATATGTATGTGAATATGATTAAAAGGGGAAGTGTTAGATTATATATATGGCAACAGAATGAAAAATTAAAAGAATCCATGTAGCTACACTACACAAATGGTGAATTGTAAGTTAAACCATGGAATTTAATGAATTGTATATTATAAAAATGTTCTATCATCAACAGTAACAAATGTTCCACACCAATTCAAGGTGATCTTGGTGTGGTGGTATAATGGAATCAGGTATTTTATGAATGATTATTTTGTAAACCCACAACTTCTTTAATCATTAAAAAATGTTTTGTTCAAAAGTTACTTGGTACACAATAAATTATCATAGTCTTCAAAAGTGTCAAGGCTATGGAAGACAAGGAAAGAGTGAGGAGCTGTCCTAGCTTGGAGGAGATAAAGGAGACATGACAGCTAGACATCAGTTTGAGGGACCTTAGCACCAAAAGGAAACAAGAAGTTGGAGGTAAATGCAGTTTCCTAGCAGCTGAGTAAACAATAACTGGAAAAAGTAAGAAATGATAATATCTGAAGAACCGATAAAAGAAAGAATCAACTTTAAGCATCTTCCAAAAACTGAGTGGAATACATCAGTTTGCCAAATTAAAGTTAGAAACTTCCTGTATACTTCCCATTCATCCTCCCCCTTGCATTAACTCTGGAGGGATCACTAACTAACCAGTAAGCTGGGGATGGGAGCAAGAAACAGATGCACAAGGCAGAAAATGAGAAAAGAATCCAATCATGTGTCCCTTTCCCAAAGAAAACCCAAACTGGTGGAGTAGAAAGATGTAACATTAAATCAGGTTGAAAAATTTGCGTAATATCTAGGACTGGACATGCTAATTTTTGAATTGAGATCATGCTTAGGTCTTAAAATGACTATAGTCCTCTCTAATTAACAAAAACAAAAAAGAGCAAAAAAGGTATGGGCCTACTGAAATTTTCATCTATAGAGCAAGAAGAGATTATCTCCCCATCATGCATTTTGAAGAGGTGGTTGGAGATGAAAATAAGGTAGTGTTTTGATTATAGAAAATAATAATGCTTGTTCAGTATACTGGAAGCAATTGCTGAAATCTATTGGCCAGAGTTATCATTCTCTGGTGATTTCCCTAATTCTGTCCAAACTCATATGAGGATAATACAAAAACAAAAGCACAAAATTACTAATTTTTTAACCTAAGAAAAAAGTCTTGTTACTGGCCTGGGGCCTATCTTAATGGGCAGATGAAGTTTTGTATAAGAATATAGTGTTGCTTGACTGAGACAGTGAACAGAGCAAAGTGAATGTTAGCTCTTTGAACATATTTTTATTATTTTTCAAATGATTGAGTGGTTCTCTCTTCTCTTTACCTAGGAGTATTTTTGTCTCAAAATCCACTTTCTCCTCTCTTAGCTAAATAGAAACATTACACAGTATTAGTTTAAAATATCCATTTCTTCCTAATTGTTATGAGCATTCTGAATTTCATCTTTCTAGCTCAATGTAACACCTTCAGGTGATCCCTTAATATAAAAATTGTGTTCCTCTTGAAAATTTTCATTCCTAGTAGGTGGACGCCTGTAACCCTCAAAGAGGGTAAAGGTAGTCCTGTTTTCAGCTGAAATTTATTTATTTAATATTTTGCTAATTTTTTATGTTGGTCTTTGCATTTATTTTTATGTCAGATTTTTACATTTCTAGGGGAATTCTTTATGAATACATATATGTGATTTGCATTTAGCTCTTCATTTTTAAATGATCCTCCTAGAACAGTTCTATAATACTTAAACTACTTAATTTATACTTATTATTTTTTCCATGAAGCTATTTTTTCAGAGAAAATGTCAAGATTATTCTTATCCCAATCCAGATGGAATTAATGCAAACTCCTGACTAATGGTTAATGAATTAGAGACCATTTATTGTCATATAGTGCTTTTTTTTGTAAAAAAAATCCATTTTTAATTCCAAAGTGTAATGTGTATAATTCTCCCCTTATTCACAGGAAAGGAACAGAATGGTCATTTTACTGATCACCATTTCACCCCTGTGCTTTTATCCCCCCATGTGTATGGATGCTTTGATAGGCCAACTAGATACACCTTCAAGAATAAAGGACAGGGTGCACATCACAAAACACAGTAGCATAGAAAGCTCCAGAAATCAGTCCCTCCACTGAAACAACTATTAGGCTGGCAACAACTATTAGAATCAACTATTGTGGAACTCTGGAGTCTAGTTGAACAGTGGCAACATCCAGGGGAGTGCTTAATGAGGAAGGAGTCTGGTAAATTTTGGTGAATTTTAGTGTTTCATATAGCAGCTACCAAATCCTGTCTATGAGACTCATGGCAGGCAGTGATACAAACAGTAGTCTATGTTCCTGGTGTGGTTCATTGGTGCTATGGTGAAAAATAAAGTCTTTGTTCTCCAAAGGTCCAGGTTATGTTTTTTTTATATAGATTTGGCAGTTCATTGAGGGATGAACACAGAGTTGGCCATTGTTTCAACCTCTTCAGGCCAAAATAGCTTCCTAGGTGGCATCTGATAAAAAGAATTTACAGAAACAGTACCTTTCTCTTCTCTTCTCCTCTCTTCTCTTCTCTTCTCCCATTTGCTTCCCTTCCCCTCCTTTCTTTTCCTTCCTTTTCTCTCTTCTCTTCTCTTCTCTTCTCTTCTCTTCTCCTCTCCTCTCTTCTCTTCTCTTCTCTTCTCTTCTTATTGGATCCAAGCAGTTAAGGAAATCTTTGTTAGATCAAGGCTGATAGTAGAAATAATGTAACAGACACTTTAATTGTTAACACATAAAAATGAATACAGTTTTTTTCTCAAATATAGTTTGTAAAAACCACTAAACATATGGAAAAATGAAGCCCTCAACAAAGCTACAATAGCAATATTTGAGGAGGGAGGAGAATCTCACTTACAGAATTACCACATTATAATATTCAAAATGTCTAGTTCTCAGAAAAAAATTGGAAAGCACACAAAGAAACAGGAAAGTATGGTCCATTAATAAGACAAAATACAAATTGACAGAAACCATCCATGATGAAACCCAGACATTGGACTTGCTAGACAAAGATTTTAAATTTACTGTCTTATAAATGCTGAAAAATTTAAAGGCAACAATGGACAAAAAACAAAAGGAAATTAGGAGAATGATATATTAACAAGTAGAGATGTAAAGAAAGGTGTAGAAAGTATAAGAAGGAATGAAATAGAAATTCTGAAGCTGAAAAATACAATAGCTGAAATTAAAAAAAATCACTATAGTTGTTCAACAGCAGATTTGAGCAGGCATAAGAAAGAATCAGTGAACTTGAAGATAGGGAAATTGAAATTACCCAGTCTAAGGAGCATAGAAGAAAAAAGGATGAAGAAAAATGAACAAGGACTAAGGTGCATATGGGACACCATCTACAGTACCAATATATGCAGTATGGAAGTCTCTGAAAAAGGAGAGAAAGGAGCAGAAAAAATATTTGAAGAAATAATTTCTGAAAACCACCTTACACAAATGAATATCTTGTGCTAAGGAAATGTGCATGGAAATATTAATTGTTCAAGGAGCATGATGTATACAACCTATACTCAAGTATTAAGAATATGGATTGATAAAAATGATATATGCATGGATGGATAGAAAAAATGACATGGCAAATGTAGTAAAATGTTGATATTGGTGGATCTGGGTATCTGGGAGGGTAGGGGTTTGTTGCTATTCTCTGCATGGGGTTTGTATTACTTTGTAACTGTTCTGTTAGTTTTAAAATATTAAAAAAAGTATTCTATATATGGTAAAACTATCATTCAAAAAGGAGTAATTGTTATATTGTCAGATAAACAATAGCTAAAGGAGATCCTGCAAGTAGACTGACCCTACAAGAAATGCTTAAGGGAGTACTTCAGGATGAATTGAAAGGATATTAGATGGTAACTCTAAGCCATATAAAGAAATAAAGATTTCTGGTAAAGATAATACAGAGGTAAATATACAACTAATATTATTGTATTTTTGACTTGCAATGTCTCTATTCATTTCACATATTATTTAAAAGACAAATGCATAAAGAGATAACTATAATCCAAATTTATGTAAATGAGCACACAATATATAGAGATGTAATTTGTGAGAATAGCAACATAGAAGGGGGAGGAAGGATCTTGATTGGAAAAGAGTTAATGTATGCCACTGAAATTAAATTGGTATCCATTCAAACTAGATTGTTATAAATTCAGGATGTGAATTGTAATCCTCATGGTAACCACTAAGAAAATAATCTGAAAAAATATTCAGAAAAGAAAACGAAGTGAGAATCAAAATGGCACACAAGAAAAAATCAAAGACAAAAGACAGGATTATTGGAGGAATTGAGATATAAAAATGACATGTCACATAGAAAACAAATAGCAAAATGGCAGAATAAACCCTTCATTGTCAGTAATCACTAAGTGTAGTTGGATTATACTTTCCTTTCAAAAGGCAGACATTAGCAAAATGGATAAAAACACATGATCTAACCCTATGGTGCTTACTCAGTAAACAGGAAATTAGGAATAAGATCATAGAACCTAATTCTTGGGGACCCTAAGCTCTGCATAACCTCTGGAAGGTTTCCTATTCACTTTTGTCTTTCTAGTTTTTCCTCCTTAATATTTCTAATTCATTCTATCCCCAGTTTACAATTTAATCTCTGCTTGCCCCAATCTCTCAATCCCCACCACTGAGCCATAAAACAGCTCTTCCTGAGCACAGCTTAATTATCCTCTTTCCAAGGCACTTGTGGGTAGAAGCATCCATTTCTGTCCCTGTAAAACACCAATCTCTAACCACCAATTTGTTCTCTTGCCTCAAGGCTCCAATAATGCAATCACAGAATGGTTTAACTGAAATATTTCCAAAAGTCTTAGTTACTCTCTCATACCGTTGATCACCTGGTTCTGCTAACAATATTTAAAATCCATAGATAATGTGAAATATTATTAACATCATCAGCCTTTTTCTTCTTTCACTTTTCTTACCCTTCTTAACCTGATTATGATAATTCTACCTAAGTAAAGATTTAATAGAGTTGCACCCCCCTTCTCTTTTCCTTCATATCCTCTGTAGCTGACAATAAATAAGGAAATGTTCTGATGTTAGAAACAAGGAAGGTGAAAGAAAATAAAGTGGTCTGGACATTCTACTGACTAGTCAGTGAGTTCTTGAATAATTAAGAATTGGTGCACAATTCCCCTTTAGGAAAAGCAATCACACATTTCTTGGAGCCAAGGTTCAATGTGGAATCACCTCATTAAATTGCAGCTCAGACTCCTGCTGGTTTCATGGCTCATAAGCATATCTGACATCCAGAATATCTTAGGTGTATTCTGAATTTGGGATAGAAAAATCCCACCAAAAACCAATGCCCACATCTTCTTGACAACAAGTAGTGTATAGCATCTATTCTAAAGCAGTCTTTAGGGATTCTTCATATATAAAAATGTCCTTTTCTGCTTTTGTATTAGAAATAAATAAGAGAGTGAGTAAATCTTAGAACTTCTTCTTTGCTCTTGCCTATTGTCACATTTTATGCATTATGTTTAAATGTTGTGCAACCATTAGGTTACCTGAGAGATTGAGTTTAAAATATTAGGACAGTAGACAGTCTATTTTTTATTTTAATTTTATTTATATGTTTAAACACTATATAAACACCAAGGACAGTCTATTCTTTAAAGGGCATTGGATTTTGGTCATCACCAGAAAATATGGAGAATGGATGCATCCTCTGAGATGAGAATTTTACAAAATGCCCTAGTCATGGAACTAGTTTTAAGGCATAATCCAGACCTTAAGAAACTTCAGCAGAAGAAATAACATCTCTTTAAAATTTATAAAGAATATTCTGTGCCTGTATGTATAAAGGTTCACAGTTCCCCACAGAAAAAATGCTTAGAAATAAAAATATTCCACTTAGTTTAATCATTCATGTCCAGGGAACCAACATGGGAATGGCAGGCCTGGAAGGGTTAAAAGTAAAATACTACTTGAAGTAAACCTATGAACAGGTTTTCTTCTTATCATATAACCATCTATTTTCTCTTCATCTCTTGTTTATTCCCTAAACCTGCTATTCGTTCCCATGACAGTTACTTTTGGTGGTTTAAATAAAGGATCTAATTAGATGCAATAGACTGTCAAGAGTTTCCTGCTTGTTTATTTTGTTTTGTTTTCAGTCATTTATTTCACAAATAATCACATTGTTTTTACTACTTATGCTAAGCACTAAAGAAGATAAAAAATTGAACATGGTTTAGACCCTGTCCTGCAGAGACTCACATTTACCCACTGGTCATCATTAAAAACAATTTGTAACACTACTATTTTATTGTCAATAATGATATCAACATTACATTTGTCATCTTGACTCCAGATTGTTTTTCTCTCTGACATCATGAGCAAGTCCGTGCCAGCATTAAAACCTTCTTCCCCAAAATGATTGGCCATTAAAAATACACACACACAAATGTGTATTTTATTTCTTTCCTATGTTTGTTCTATTATTAGCTGTATCTGTATATTTAAATAAACTTTAAAAGTTGAGTCACAAAATGAATAACCTTCCTGATTCTTCCCCTCTGACTCCATTGATTTGGCAAATACTTCTGTGTACCTATTGCATGAGAGAGTTTTTCACACAACAGTATTGATCTAAAGAGTAGACTCTCATATTCCCTTGAGCATGGAAGGAAGATAATTATATACACACAAATATCCATCTGATATTTATGACTTTCATTGGAACCACTGATTAAAGAACAGAATTAAATGTCATGCTTTCTTAAAAACAAACAGCACAACACAAAGCAAAAAGCCCAAAACATTGGTAAGGAGAGGAGGGTTTTTTAATTTTTTTTTATGTTTTTTTCCCTGCAACTTTATTGAGATATAGTCACATACCATACAATCATCCAAAGTGTACAATCAATTGTTCACAGTATCATGCAGTTGTGCATTCATCACCACAATCCATTTTTGAACATTTTCATTACTCCAAAAAAGTAATAAAAATAAAATAAAAATAAAAGTAAAAGGGAACACCCAAACATCCCATCCCTTCCATTCCCCCCCACATTATTCGTTTACTTTTTGTCCCCATTTTTCTACTCATCTGTCCATACACTGGATAAAGGGAGTGGGAGCCACAAGGTTTTCACAATCACATAGTCACACTGTATACGTTATATAGTTATACCCTTGTCTTCAAGAATCAAGGCTACTGGGTTGTATAAACAAGATGCTACAATGTAGTTGCAAGTGTAAGTTAGTGCAACCACTTTGGAACATTGTTCAGTTGTATCTAGTAAATCAGAAAAGAAGTGCACATATGCTTACCAAAAAGACCTATCCTAGGATGTTCATAGCAGCACTATTCAGAATAGCCAAAAAAAAAAAAAGTGGAAACTACCCAAATGCCCATCAATAGTGTAATGAACTGTGGTATATTCACACAATTGAATTAATTCTATGCAGCAACGTGAATGAACAATTTACAACTTTTTGCAACAACGTGGATTAATTTCACTGTGGTAGTTTGAAGCTGTTCTGTATCCCAGTAAGGCCATGTTCTTTTAATCTATCCCTGTAGGTGCAGACCTATTGTGGGTGGGAACTTTTGATAAGGTTATTTCAATTGAAATGTGACCCTGCCTATTCAAGATGGGTCTTAATCCTCTTACTGGAGTCCTTTATAAGAGGATAAAACACAGAAGCTAAGAGGTGAAATTAAGAGAAGCTCATGGAAAAAAGCCCCAGAGAAGCTGAGAGATAAGGTTACACCCACAGAAGGTGAGAAAGGAAGTCACTGAAAATAATTTATTATTGTAATGTAATAAATCCTCAATGTTAAAAGCCAGTCCATTTCTGGTATATTGCATTTCATCAGCTTTAGCAAACCAAAATACTCACTAATGTAAAGTTCAGTGAAATAAACTAGATACAAAAGATATATCATATGATTAAATTTATATAAAATCTCAAGAGAGGCTATATGTGAAAGTTTTGATGCATTATGTCCCCCAAAATGCCATGTTCTTTGATGCAATCTTGTGGGGGTAGATGTATTAGTGTTGATTAGGTTGGAATTTTTGAATTAGGTTGTTTCCATGGAGATGTGACCCACCCAACTGCAGGTATTACTTTTGACTAGATTATTTCCGTGGAGGTGTGGCCCCATCCATTCAGTGTGGGTCTTGATTTAATCATTGGAGTTCTATATAAGAGCTCAGACAGAAGTAGCTTGCTGCTGCAACTTACAGAGACATTTTTGTTACGGTGCCCGCGAGTTAAAGTACGAGACAGCCAAACAGAATTTAAAGAGCCTTTATTAGCTGGCCAGCGACTGCTCACTGTCACTCCGTGCAGGGAGTTCAGTAAGCAGCCCCGACCTGTGTGTGCTGGTGCCTTATATAGACAGAAACCACATCCTGGAAATGCAAGCAAGCTGTTTTAACAGAAGCAGAGTTGGCAGTTAGCTATTGGTTACAAAAGACAATTTAGCAAAGTTGGCATTTAGAAATCTTACAAAAAGTTTCACTTGGTTACAAAAAGTTTCACTTGGAAACGGTGCAATTGTTGATTGTTATAACAGTTATGCTTGGCTGATGCATATAACCGCAGTTTCACTTCCTTCTTCTCATGGCTTAATGCCACTTACACAACATTCTTACTCTGCAAATGTTACAGGCCAAGGGGGAAGGGACCCAGTTCAATTTTCAGACAGCTGTGTTGACAGCAGACTTTTGATGCTTTGGAGTTGCTAGCCTAATGTTTGTTCCAGAGAAGCTTAAGAGAGGACAAAACATCCCAAGAGCAACATTTTGAAGAACTCACAGGAGCTGAGAGAGGAGCTGGAACACAACTCGGGATCAGCAGACACCAGCCACGTGGCTTCCCAGTTAACAGAGGTTTTCCGGATGCATTGGCCTTTTCTAGTGAAGGTATACTTGTGTTGATGCCTTAATTTGAACATTTTCATGGCCTTCAGACTGTGAATTTGTAACCAAATAAGCCCCCTTTATAAAAGCCAATCCATTTCTGGTATTTTGCATAATGGCAGCATTAGCAGACCAGAACATTATACTATTTTAAATTGCTAGAAGTAAGCATAGTAGCTACCCTTGGGCAAGGAAGTGGATGGACAATATCATTAGGGGAGTTTCTGGTGTGCTGATAGGCTATGTTTCTTGATCCTGGTGCTAATTATACTGGCAGATTGAATTTGGCAAATTCATTGGTTAATATACTTGTGACATGTGCTTTTCTACAAGGAATCTTTACTTCCATGAAAAGATTTTTAAAAACTAGACACTAAAATAACCTTGAAAACCAGCAGGCTAAATTGAGATTTACATATTCACTTAATTTGTCTTGCATTTTATTAACTATTATTATTATCATTGTTATTTATTGTTGTTTAGTTCCATTTTAGTTTAAGATGGGAACAGGATTTTGTATCACATTCATTTTGAGGTTATGAGGCCAATTATATATTGTGGTTTAATTTGCACTGTGTGTCCTTACTTCCTTTCATCAAGATTTTCCATTTATTGTTCTAGAATGTCAAGGTTTTGCATAAGCAATCTTATTATCAATCAGTGATGTGCAAGCCTGTCAAAGTCAAGCAGAATTCGTTGTGAGTCTGTAACTTTGACAAATGCCATCCTAATTCAGCTCCCTGCTAATCACAGTTATGGATACAGCATCAAGAAAGAGTCCTTGAAAAATTAATTAAATCAGGTTATAGAGGCTAAAATGGAGTAAAGCACAGGGAGAAAAAAAACTAACACAAAGGAAATGACAAACAGCAGCTTATTGAATTGAAGAGATCTTGCAGGGTAAAGAGAGAGATAATTAAATGCACAGAAGATACTGAATTGGAAGGTGTTGCCTTGACTAGCATGGACTTAGAAATCATTCTGCTGGATTTGGAAAGGTTAAAGTCAGGGCAGGAAATAAAAAATTAAATTCAACCAGGGTAAATTAGAAGTTTATATGCCCACGTAAAGTAATCTTAAACACAAATGCTCTGTGGGTGGGAGAAAATGGAAACACCACTATCCAGAGAGAGACTGAGGAGAAATAAAGCATAATTAAGTAGGCACAAGGGCCTAATAGGACTGGTGAGAAAGGCCTGTGGTTGTTCTCAACTCTGAGGGTCCATGTCTTTTTGTTTCCCTCTGAACCACCATGGACCTCCCTTCAAGGTCAATAGAAGGTCAAAGAAAATGTAGAAATAGTAAACCTCCTGTAGAAATCACAGGAAAATGGGGTGGGGTGGGGGGAGGCAATTGTGTCTGTAATCCTAGTAATGTTACTTAGGAAGAAGACCAAAACTCTCCTTAAAAAATAACATCCATATGCACATACCCTTGTATGTGTATTCATACATGCATGTGTATGTATGTGTGTGTGTGTTTATTCTTTGGGTTCACTGTTTTATCATTGTGCTTGCAGCACAATTGATAAATCCACTTCAGAGGTAAGCTAAGGAGCCCAGAACTGTGGTTTGGCCCTGCCCCACCCTGACCTCTGGCTCATCAAAAACAAAACCCAGCTACTGGCATTCTTAACCCAGCCCTCCTTTTTATTCTCTTTTGGTTACTACACATTTACTGGAACTGTGGATAACATAAGCTATTCCTGGATGCATGTTGTATATTCTATAAATAATTCATAGGATACATTACATGGCCTATTTTGTGTTAAAAACATTTCATTTGCTGATGGAAACTCCAATACTAGCAAGATGTCAATAAAATGAAGGCATACAAATTTTAAAGAAAGGCACACAGAATTATTATGAGTCCAACAAATCATAACAAACAAAATAAGTTACTAGAGAGGTGGTGATTTTGAAAGACTTTAAAGATATTTACAACACAATGTAATAAATTATGAAAACTGAAGAGGTAAATATTTTGAGAAGGAAAAATATTATTATATTGAATCAGGTTAATTAGACTAGGGAAAACAGTAAAGAGAGATGAATCCAAGAGAAGTGAGAGTCAACCTGAAATGGGAGTGTAGAATGAGGATAATTCTAGAAATTAAAGGCAATGAGAATCATGGAGGCAAAACCTACTGTCTTTCCTTTGGGCAACCTCAAGGGCACCATTCCCACAAAAGTTGTACTCAAGGAGGTGCCATTCACATTTTATTCTATGATATAATGACCCCCTGTCATAAGTAGGATATTGAAGTGGAAAAGGGATAAGAGGGGAATTTCCTGAAGACTTTAAGGTTGGATGGCTTGGTTAAGGAATATAGGAAGAATATTCTTTTGGTTGTGGCATGGAGACAGGAATTACTGCAGTTTTGGGCAAGCCGAGCTTTAGATGTCTGATGAATATAGAACCTTCAGATGGAATTCTCTAGTAAGTAAAAATAAAAATACAGCCAGGGAAAAAGACAGAGGCTTAGGTTGGAAACAGAGATGTAAGAGTGTTGACCCTTAATCCTAGTTGAAGCCATGAACACGTATAAGATCTTGCATTAGGAAAGAGTAGCCAGAATGGCTGAAGACCAGTGAAACATGAAATGGTTAGTGGAGAAAGTAAGTCATAAATACCAATCATGATCTCATGACAACTTGTAGAAATAAGGACTGTAGCAGCTAACCATCTGTCTTTCCTTATTGTGTGACAGGTAAATTTATATATTCAACTGAATTCCCTTTTATTTACTCCCTTTATTCTCTGATATATTATAGAGTGTTTATTGGTGGCTGACTTTGGAATTTAGTTTATAGTTGAGGAATACTAAAACAAGATTGTGGCAAATCTAATATTGGAGGAAAGTATATCACCAAACATGTAGGTGAGGAGTCGGAAACAGTAACTGGAGTGAATGCTTTTTCAGCTGGAAAAGAGAGGGATGAATTGTATTAGGTAAGGACAATTTTTTTCTTCGTAGTAAAGATACAGTAAAGGAAGGGAGGGAGGGAGGGAGGGAAAAGGAAAAGGTGTATGGGGATATTGGACAGCCAAAAGTGGGGACTATATTGTACCTTTGTAATTTCGATAGCCTAGATCCTGAACTTCCTTCTTATTTAGAAGGTGTTAGGGCCCCAGATCCCACTATAGAAACCCAGAAAGAAAGAGGGGTCCCTTTCCTTTCCCCAGGGAGATAAACTGTAGGTCCTAGACACAAGCATGGCCAATCAGTGGTTTCCCCCTAAGACTTTGAACTCTGAAAGGTGACACACTAGTGTAGGTCATTTAGAGATTATGTTGGAGGCTGTGGCAGTATAAGGGTCCATGCGATAGACTCAGAGATGCACCACTCAGATGCCTGCTCAAGGGAGGACTTGTTGCCCAGATGCACAGAGACAGCCTCCAGCTGTCAGCTCCCTCAGGATCTGGTGCAGCTGCAGGGAGCCACTTTGGCTAAGGTAGTCTGAATCTGGTGACTGAGAGGGCTGATGATATTATGATGGACATTTTAGTCCACTGAAGGCAATCTTACAGGTCTTACTTGTTCGTGAGCTCCTTGTCAGGTTGGCAGAGGCTTTATTGGGTTTGCATCACAATTTTTCCTCTATCTAATCCTGCTTTCTTTCTCTTACCTTCATAGGCTTTGATCCCTAATAAAAATCTTGCACCCCAAACTTCATCTCAGTTAATGCCTCTGGTGAACCCATCCACCATTATTGGTTATACATGTCTAGCTTTGATTACAAAAGTGGTAAAAATCTAAATAGAGCATTCCTATGACAGAATCTTGATATATCTTGAATTGGCTGAGCTCAGTTTGCCAATCTTCTTCTCAGTTATGTAATTTCTTGATACTTGTTCAATAAATGCATTTTCTGCTAAAGATTAAAAAAGAGTCATTTTTGTTATTTGTAATGAAGAACCTGGATGATACAGTATATATTGAAATATGAGTATTACCAGCCACCCAGAAAGAGGATTTGTTTGTAATATGCCAAAAAAATTTTTCCTCAGAAACATCTCTTCAGACGTCTTAACTGAAAGGAAACAAACTAATGTTAACTTGAGAGGTGTCTTAGTTTTGGTTCCTTCAAACATCCTGAGACAAGGACTTGGGTGAAGGTAGTTTATTTAAGAATCAATACATGGAAGTAAAAAAACAAGAGTGCTTTATTGAGGGAATTAATTTTGTGGGAAACTGGAGATTCTATCCCACTGGGGAGCCCTTTGAGAAACTGTGCTTCAGAATTGATGCCCCCAGAAGACATGGAGGATGGTGTACTTATCCACAATTTCTCACCCCTCACTGGTAAATATTTGCTTTTGTTTGTTCTTGCCTAAAGGAGTAAGAACTCTGGTGGAGCTAAATGATAGCCTTTTACAAAGGAAAAATCATGTTTGTGGTCATAGGTTGGTACTCACTAGGAACATTGCTGATTACTCATCAAAATGATTACTCTAGGCAGGGGTAGGAATTGACATCAGAAGTTCAAACCTGTTGGCAAGTGTGGTATCGAAGGTCAGTAGTGATCTCTGTTTTCAGCACACAATTGGAAAAGGTGGATATAAGGCATTGGAGCCTGAGTAGAAGGTTGTGGTGAGGGTGAGTGGTACAGCAAGCAGGAAGAACAACATGTCAAGGAGTCTTGAGAGTCATTGTAAGGTCAGGCAGAAAGGCAAGCTGGCAGATGGCAACAGAGCTTCCATCCCTTCTGAATTGGGATCCAGAGCCTTCCATGTTAAGGTTCGAGATCCCTCTGCCAAGAAAAGAGGAACTGCAAGTTTAAGAGAGGGTCTTAGCTCAAAAGAGTATTGGTGGCCTAAAGCTATTGCCTGAATAAAATCAGCAAAGAAGCCCCATTCTCAAAACTGGGAGACAGGACAAAATTAAAGTTCATGAACCAAAGGAACATGTAGGAATCCATGGTCATTGAATTTTACCTTATGATGAACTCCATTTGATGTGGGCCTAGAGCAACTTAACTACTTTCTGATTCGTGTTAGAATTGATCTAAGCCTCCAAGTGGGTGTCAGTGTGTAGGACATGGAGGAGGGGGCTATGCCAAAACAGGGAAGTCTGGCTAAGCCTGATGTTTGTCAGCTAAACAGATTCTTGGCATCTTTGAAGAACTGAATTTATTCAGTCATCATATTTCTCCAAATGAGTCACAGGTACATATATTTCTAGAATGTCAGTTTAAATAATAAATGCATATAAACAGAATGTTCACACATACATCAATTTTTACTTAAATAATGTCTTAAACTTTCCAAATATTTACAGCTCTCCTTTTTCAAGTAAAGTACTGTACAGAATACAAAAGAATCATAGCTTCTGTCTTGAGGAAGTTTTAAATATTATTAAATGTACACAATTAGTATATTGCATGTGTGTCTAGCACCCAACATACTGTCCAACACATTGCAGATACTCAACACATATTTACTAGATTAAGAGCTTATAAGGAAATTCAATGTCTCCCTGATATAACTAAAACCTTGCATTCAGCAGACATAACCAAAATATGTTGCTCTAATGTCCTGTTTTACATAAAAATGCAAGTGTATCAGCAGAAATGCCCACAGAGTCTGTAATCAGTGATTCAGTCAGTTTGGTAATTACTCATAGAAGCATCCTGAAGAAGGTGAATATGCAGATTAATTAATTTAATGTTCACATAGAAAAGATTGGACCTATTTTTTGCTGTTCAAGAAAGAATAAGTCATTTTTATATTTTGGATCAGTTTGGTTCATGCCATACTACTGATGAAAACTATTTGAAAGTATGAAGAAATGAGAACACTTACTTCCTCATCATATATTCATTACCTAAAAACCAGTTTGAACATCATTCTATGCCAATATTGGATTTAGATTTTGTTTTTCCTCCTGGTATAGAAGCCAGCACATTGATTTGTATGTTTTGACTAACACATTTCTAGAGGAAGTAATTCAAAAATATCACTTCATATTTCCTTTGGAATGTGTATAAGATTTGCCATACCTTAGGGTTTGTTGCATAATAACTGTGCAGTAAATACTTTTAGGCTGGTAATAATATTCCAGTGACTGCATAGATTTTATCTAAAGGCACATATTTCTCCCAAAAGAATAATTATTTTGCTTTGATCTTTCTGAAGATTAGCAGTAATATCTAGTCACTTCCAATATCTAATTACCAACAATAACATAGGAAAAGTAGTAAACAGAGGGGTTTTTTTGTTTCTTTGTTTTCTCCTAGAGCAGATATCTAGTCTCATTCTGTGCTGATTTATTTTTAAAATAGTAAAAGACGCTTTTATCAGTGCAAATATAAAATATTCCTGTACCAGATTTATGGAACTAGCAACATGTTCATTTGCATTTTTCAACTCAGACATGACAAACATCCAAGTAATTTAGGACTGTTACTCATAAATCATGTCCACTCTGGTGGACTAGTTCCTAAATTTCTGGAGCTGTTTCCCACTGGAGAATAAAAATGAATTTTAAAATCTCATTGCATTATACTGAACACAGAGCAAATGTCTATGAATATTCACCACAGAATTAAAGGTTATTGGCACTTTTAAGATTTGAATTAGTATGGAAATGTAGTTTTCTGCAGTCCCTGGGTACTATAAAAGCTACTGTTTTAGAGCGAATAGAGATAATGTTGGGAAAATTTCTCCTCCAGATGGAATAAATTCAGATTCCAGAGAAGTGACAAGAGATTCAAAAGGTCTGATAATATGGGGCATGGGTGAAGAAACTTGGGAAGTTTACCTGGGAGGTCCAAAGTCAGACATGATACTGTTTTTCAAATGTATGAAAGACTAGTGTTGAAGAGGAGGAATGCTTTCTCTGTGCTCTCGGAGGGCAGAACCAGGAGAAAGGGGATTGCTCTTTCTAACTTTGTTAAACAGGAATTGCCCAGAAGGTAGTGGAGCTCTTCAGAAGGTGGTATGTTCTTCATATCAAGAAGTATTCAGTCTGAAATAGGCTGGTTATCTAACTGTTGGGGATAAAGTTGATAGGATCCCTTCAGTAGGTGGGAGGTGGGGTTAGATCATTTCTAGAGTGTCTTTCCAATTCTGTATGTGTTTGCTTGTTTTTTAAGTTATAGACTAATCACTATCCTCAAATTGAAGGGCACACATTTTAGCTAAAATAGTCTTTATGATCCAATGTGGTAGTGATCTCTTCACTATTTTAAATAGGGTGACTTGTTAATATTTAGTAATTATCTTTAGGAGGTAGTTTCTATAAACCATTTTAATGCATCCAGTTGTTAGTTTCTTCTACTTCAGACTTCTGCATAAGGAAAGATGGTTGCAAAAGTAATTATAAACAATAATGGTATTCCTAAATACAAAAATAAAATATACAATCAAAGGACAGATCTTTATATAACAACAAAATAACAGTTGCAATGGCCAAGAATAAGCCAAACCAAAACTGCATAAGACCTGAATAAAAAAAAAAATTAGAAATTCTAAAGAATCTTAAAGAAATATTTCTTTAAGTTTAGATGGAAATGCATTCATTAGTTGTTCTTGACTAGAAAAAAAATTAATGTATGAATTCAAGAAAATTCCAATTCTAATATTATATTTGGAAGAATGTGATAAAAGAAAACTCTTAACAGTCTGGAAATACAAACATGAGATATCAGCAAAGAAAATAGAGATAAAAAGTAATAACAAGAAGGGGCAAGATGCACCAAATGTTAAAATGCAATGTAAAGACACTGTAATTACAACTGTCAAAAGGAATAGACAAACAACACAAAAGAATAAAATAAAGAACTTAGAAATTAACATAAATAAATATGAGTATTAGTAGCCTATAAAGGTGGAATTTCTACTCTGTGGGGAGGAGGTATACTATTTAGTAAGTGGTGGTGGTATATTTGGCAATCCATTTCAAAAAACATAAAGTTGAATCCCTATCTAAGGCCTTAGAAAAAATTAATTTCCAATCTATCACATTTTGTATGGGTAACATTTTAAAAAATATTTTTATGCACTTTTTTGAGATATAATCATAATATACAATCATTCAAAGTGTACAATCAGCTTTTCACAGTATCATTATATAGTTGTGTTTCCATCACCACAATCAAAATTTGAACATTTTCATTACTCCAAAAAAAAAAATAAAAATTAAGTAAAAAAGAACATCCAAAACATTCCATTCCTCTCCTCCCCCATTGTTCATTTGCTTTTTTTGTTATCATTTTATTGAGATATATTCACACATCCCACAGTCATCCACAGTGTACAATCGATTATTCACAGCACCATCATACAGCAGTGTGTTCATCACCAGAATCAATTTTTGAATCTTTTCCTTACTTCAAAATAAAAATAAAAGCAAAAAAGAACTAAATCTTTCCATCCCCTCCATCCCACCCTATTCTTCATCTAATTTTTGTCCCCATTTTTCCACTCATCTGTCCATACACTGGATAAAGGGAGTGCAAGCCACAAGGTTTTCAGTCACACAGTCACACTATGCAATCTATATAGTTATACAGTCATCTTCAAGAATCAACGTCACTGGGTTACAGTTTGACAGCATCAGGTATTTCCCTCCAGCCATTCCAACACAATAAAGACTAAAAGGTGATATCTATATAGCACGTAAGAATACCCTCCAGAGTGACCTCTCGACTCCATTTGAAATCTCTCAGCCACTGAAACTTTTATTTTGTTTCATCTCTCTTCCAACTTATGGTCAAGAAGATCCTCTCAATTCCACAGTGCTGGGTCCAGTTTTATCTCCAGGAGTCATTTCCCGTGTTGCTAGGGGGATTCACACCCCTGGGAGTCATGTCCCAGGCAGTGAGTTCACCTGCCAAGTGGGCTTAGAGAGACAGAGGGCCACATCTGAGCAACAAAGAGGCTCTCTGGGGGGCACACCTAGGCAAATTATAATTGGGCTTAACCTCTCCCTTGCAGCAACTAGCCTCACAGGGGAAAGTCCCCAGATCAGGGGCTTGGCCCACTAAATTGGCAGTCCTCAATGTTTGTGGGAAAATCAGCAATAGCCCAGGTGGGGAAATCCAACACTTCTGCATTTCTTCGCAGCTCCTCAGGGTTCTCTGCCCATATCACTCTGGGATGTGTCAATATTTCACCACAGACCATACAAACTCACCAAATCCCACTTCCCATTCACCACTCCCTGCAGCTATGGTGTTCAAACAAACTGATCACACAAGTTAAATTATCTAGTGTGCTACAGAAAATATAGATCCTGCACCAGATAAACATCTCTTCCCTTGGACTCACACATAAGTTGTAGTTTTAAAACCTAGTCAGTATTGTCCTTTACCCTTGGGTCTGATTTGCCTTAGTCCTAACCAAGTCCATTTTGTTCATATCTCTAATTGAAGTCTGGACTCTTTCTCAGCTTTTTAAACAGTTGCTGTGTGAGGTAATACTGACATTCATAGCTGCTGAACTCTAGCTTCTGAGTCTCTGGTGTCACACAAATACCCAAAGTTCCAGAGACCAACCAGGTTATACACAAGGAGCTCAGCATCTCAGGATTTAAAGATAACCATTACAACTCAGGAATAGATGTGACTGCTGTAAGAGCTTACAATCTAGGGACCATTGCAATGAGCATTTCCCTGATAAGCTGTGCTCTAAGATTCAGTTCTCAGAGTTTACACATTATAGTTAGTCCATATTAGCAAGGCATTATAATGTTTGTCCTCTCATTTCTGGCATGCTTCACTCACAATGCTGTACTCAAGATCCATACACCTAGTTGCATGTCTCATGGTTTCATTTCTTCTTGTAGCCACTCAATATTTCATTGTATGCATACACTAGAGTTCACCATTCTGTTCATCAGTCAATGTACTCTTAGGTTACCTCTGTCTATTGCAGGACCTTGAAACGCACAAAAACTACCTTCTTGTGGAACTACCATACTGTCCTCCAGATAGGTTACACCATTCTACTTCCCCACCAACAGTGTATACCTACATCTCTCTCTCCAAGTTCTCTCCAGCACTTCTGTCCCTCTGTTTATTTTTTCCCTGCAATTTTATAGGGATATATTCAAATACCATATAATCATCCACAGTGTACAATTAACTGTTTACAATAGATCATCATATGGTTGTGCATTCATCACCCACTAGCACTTACACATGTCATGTTCATTACCAAAAAGAAAAAGAATTGAAACAAAAGAATAATAAAAAGGGTAAAGGGAAAAGTAAAAATAAAGTAAAATACAGCAATAAGGTCAGTCAACAGCACCACTACCAAGAAACCCATACCCCTCCCCTACACCTGTCCCTCCCAGACATTCAGCTTTGGTATATTGCCCCTGTCACATTTAATGGGAGTGTACTACACTGTTACTGTTAACCCCAGACTCCAGCTGCATTGGTTATATTCTTTCCCTCAATACCCTCCCCTTTTCAACATCCCACAAGGTTACCATTCATCTGCTCTTCCCCATGTAAAAACATTTTTACATTTGTGTATTTGTCACCATCACTGACCACTCTAGGTTTCACCAAGCTACACAGTCCCAGTCTCTATAGTTCTGTATGAATAACATTTTAAAAATAAAAATACTAGAAGAAAATATAAATGATTTTGGGCATACTTTTCTAAGCATGACAAATAATACAGAAGACAAAGTAAAAGACTGTAAATTTGACTATATCAAAATAAATACTTTAGTTTGAAAAAATAGAGTCAAAAGCCAAATAAAAAGTGGGGAAGAGTTGCAGAATAAATAATACTTATGAGACCTAGCTTCATTAACACATTAGAAGTTCTAACAATAAGAAAAATGTGAACAATTCTATTGGAAATTAGGAAAAGAATATAAAGGGGCATTTGACAGTAAAAGAAATAAAAATGACCAATGAACATAAGAAAATATGTTTTATCTCACTCATAAATTGGAAAAAAAACAAAATTCAGAAAAAGCCACTTTCATTTATCATGTTGCCAGTAATGGATTTTTCTTAAACTTTTGAAGTGTTGAGAAAGATTCATTCTTACAGCATGTAGTGTAAATTAGTGCAAATTCTTGTAGGGAAATTTAACAAAGTTTATCAGCATTTTAATTACACATATCCATTTTAATTACACATATCCATTTTAATTACACATATCCTTTGATTCAACAATTCCAGCACCAGGTTTACCCTATAGAAAATCTCAGAAATATCCCAAGCATTTCGTTTTAGCAGCAACTCTAAAAGGAAAATTATGAAAATAACCTTAATGACCCCACACATTTGAATACTTAGCAGCTACTAAAAATGATGAGATAGGTATTTATGTACTGATATGGAATGATCTCCAACATGAGTTTCCCATTCCTTCCTGCATTCTTGACAGAAGGATTTATTGAGGGTCAACTGTGAGCCAGCGTTATTCTAAACACTAAGGATACAGTGGTGAATGAGCAGGCCAAACTCAAGTGTTCATGGTGATCCCAATCTAATGGGCAACATAAACACTAAACAGAAGCACAAATAAGATAATTTTAAATAGTAATAAGTTCCTTAAAAAGCATGAAATAAAATAATAGGGTACAGAGTGACAGGGTGTTGCCTGAGGAATATATTTCAAAGTTCATTTGTAGAATATTTTGCATAATTTAATTGTTTTGCAATCTTTAGAAATTTTATATTTAATTATAAAGTAGAATAGAAAAACATGTTTTGAATGATGATAGAAAAGGTATTTTTCCCCTTAGTTGAGATGAAAATATAAAGTTTAAATATGCCCAGGTTAACGTAAATTCTGGAAATAAATTCGAGGTTTTGACTTTTGCTTTCTGTTTTCTATTTGTTTTACAGGAAATTTCCCATTAACTCTGGCAGCTTTCATGCACCTTCTGGGAATCTAAGGAAATTTAGTTGAGAAAATCCCTTAAGTGACTTAAATTATGAGAGTGAGTTCCTAGTTCTCCTGGTGGTGTTTAGAAAAGCTCCTTCTTTTATCATTTAAAAATATTGTGCAATATAACAAAGAGAAAATTGCATAAAACCTAAATATATAGCTTTACAACTGGCTGTAAAACAAACACTATGTAAACACTCCACAGGTCAAGAAATAAAAACTTTCCAGAAGTTTCCTGTGCGCTGCCTCCAAAGCACAAGCCACTTCCCCTCCACTTCCCAGGTAAACCAATATTTTGTTTCTTTTGGTGTTCATTTTATTCATTTCCTTTAAAGTTTACCACTTATATATTGGCTTTTATTTCTCTTTATAGTTTTGTCCCCTGGTTTTGCTTGTTTTTGAAATTTTATTTTAGTAGAATTACACTGTATCATTTTTTTTTCCTTCCTGATTTTTATGCTCAACATTAAAATTTTTCAAATTCATCCATATTGTTGTATTTAAACAGTAGTGTCCAGGAGCCGGTGCATACCAGACCTGAGAGCTGATTTTGCACATCTCTTCCTAAGACCATGTTCAATGATGTTACATTGGTAGCTTGAAATTGGCCATGATGGGAATATTTACACCATGGAAATTGGCAAATATGACAAAGTAGAGCTTTTACATTCAGAAAGCCAGTTATTAAACATTTTCCAGCACACCAATCATTTAGCTGTAGTTAAATCATGCCAATTTCTGTACCTTATATCCATATATAATTATACCATAGTTTATATATTCATTTATCTGTTGATGTATAATAGGGTTGTTTACAGTTTTGGGCAATTACAAACAGCACATCTATTAACTCTCTTGTACATATGTCTGATGCACAGAAACACACATTTATGTAGGGTATATGCCTACTGGGTCACAGATCAGGCTCACCTCTTTGATCTTTAGTACTCTTGTTGATCTTGGTCCAAGAACTCTTTACTACTTTGTTAGTGTTTTTATGCTTCTCAGATGACATTTTTTGTTTCCTTCCTTGTTTGTTTCTTTGCTTATATTTTGTCCAGTTTTTGTTTTGTTTCTAGTATTTTTAAGCAAAAAGATTGGTCTAATTTACCAAAACTTCTATCATTAAAAGCTTTCTTTTCATTGTTCTCTTATAACCTACTAACACCTTGGAGTTATTCCTGTTTCCCTGACCTCCTTGTTTTAGTTTCCTGGGTTGCTCAAGCAAATATCATACAATGGGATGGCTTAATCAATGGAAATTTATTAGCTCATGGCTTTCAGACTGGGAAAAATCCAAATCAAGGCATCATCAAGGCAATGCTTTCTTCCCAAAGACTGGCATTCAGGGACTGGCTGACAGCCATCCTTGGTCCTGGGCTCCTTTATCATATGACAATGAAAATGGTAGCCTTTCCTGGCCTCTCCCTTCTCTTCCAGGTTCTGTTGACTTTCAGCTCTTGCTTTCTGTGACTTTCTCTCTGAATTTCACTCTGCTTATAAAGGACTCCATTGACAGGATAAAGACCCATTCTGATTGAGGTGGGCCACAGTTTACCTGAAGAAACTTCATCAAAAGGTCCTAGTCACAATGGGTTCATACCCACAGGAATGGATTAAGTATAAGAATATGTGTTACTGAGGTACATACAGCAACAAACCACCACACTTCTCATTGCAGCATTAGAAAGATATTTCCAGTGCTAGGACAGGGCTTCTTTACAGACAACTTTTAATGGATGTAAATAATCATCTGCTCTGTAAGGAAATTTGATGTCAGAAAAAAAATTAATATCCCACAGTTCAGAAAAGACCAGAATCCCTATACCCCACATATCCAAGGGTTTGGAGCACAATTTTCTGTTTACAGGGAGCATTGGTTCCGGAGGTAGATTCTGATTTACTCCACTCTACTGTGGTCATAAGAATGTTTTCATGGCAAGACTGAAATGAATGTATGTGTTTCCTTCCTTCTGTCTTTATTCAAGTTGATTTTATTTTTGAGAGAGTCACAGAGGTTAGGGAACAAGGAGGAGAAGGGGCAGGATGAAAAATGTCCCTTTCCTCTCTATCTATAATACATTCCATCTTTAATTGATAAATGGTGTACTAATGGCTGTCCAAAGAGCTTCCATTTAGCATACTTATATCCTAGACCTTCTATGAGCTCCTATGTACAAATTTTACTATTCTTAAGTCCTTTATGCTCAGAGTTTTGCTTTCTGCAAGATGAAAAATTTTCTAATTCCTACTAATATATTCCTTTTCTCAAGATATATAAATATATTAGTAATGTTTTAACTCTCTGTATTAACTGCAATGATTAATCCCCATCCAGAGAGATTATTAGGAAAATATTTTAGGGTAAACAGTGTATATAAATGGATTAGCCTTATCATTTTATATCCTTTTCTAAAGATACCATCACATTGCTAGGGATGTAGGTAGCTTAAAGTGAATATCTCTCCCACTACAATAGAAAAAATAGATAATATACAAAATCATAACTTTTCTTGAGACCATGATACAGGTGAAAGACTCAAGGAAATAATGTAAACTGAATTCCAAGGGGCAATGACCCCTCCAAGGAAAGAGGTACATGCAAAATGCTTTGCCCTGGCACAGCATAGGAGGAAGAGGTACCACATAAAAGTGAGAAAGAAACTGCTAAAATTTTAACAAATTCTTAAAGAGTAAGTGCAGACCAGTTGACAATATAGAATACATGAGAACCCAGACACAAGGAAATGTGCACTAACTTACAAACTTTTTCAAAGGCCTCTCCTCAGTCTTTACACATGCCAATCATTCAAGAAAAAATTGTGAAGTGCACATAAAAAAAAGCAAAATCAACCCATTATTGGGAAACAAAGCAATAAACATAACTAGACCTAGAGATGATCTCAATGTTGGAAAAATCAAATGGGAAATTTTAAATAACTTTGATTAATATGTTAAAGTAAAAGTAGGATGACATACATGAATAGATGGAGAATTTGAACAGAGGATGGAAATTAAAATAAAGAGTTAAATGGAAATTAAAAAAGTAAAAGTAATCCACAACATTAGAGATAAATGTGTTTATCCTGCATACTGGACAGAGCTGAAGAAAAAAAGTAGACCAATACAAATGATCCAAACAGAAATATAGAGATAAAAAGTATAGAAACAGAACAGTACATCCAAGAACAGTGAGAAAATTCCAGAGTGCTGACATACTTATATCTGGAGTCCCAGAAGTAGAGAGAGAAAATGTAGCAGAAGAAATATTGGAGAATATCAATTGAGAATTTCACAAAATTTATGAAAGAAAACAAATAATAGATCCAAGAATCACAGAGAAATCCAAGCAGGATAAATTTAAAAAAAAATCATAAAACAAATGAGACATATAATATTCAATTTGCTGAAAAACAAGAATAAAGAGAAAATGTTGAAGGCAAACACAATAAAATAAAACATTATAAAAAAGAGAAACAAAGATTACAATGATAGCAGATTTCTTCTCAGAAACTGTGCAAATCAGAAAATAATGAGATAACTCATTTAAAGTATTGAAAGAAACAATAAACTGTCAAACCAGTATTCTATATTCAGCAAAATTGCCTTTCAAGAATGAAGGTGACAGACTTTTTCAGACAAACAAAAATGAAGAAAATCTAATGCCAACAGTCTAATGCTCTAGTAGAAATGTAAGAGGAATTTCCATGAGAAAAAGGAATATGAAAACAGATGGAAATTTGGATCTACCCAAAGAAATAAAGTTCTATAAATAATAAATCTGATGGTAAATATAAAAGCTGCTTCTTCTTATCAGTATTTTAAAAGGGAAAGTGACTCTCAAAAGCAAAAATAGTAACAATGTAATGTGGGATATATAACATATGTAGAACTAAAATATGTTAGAACAGTGGCAAAAAGGTCAGGAAGGAGGAAAATGGAAGTATACTGTTTCAAGGGTCTTATACTATAAATGAAGTATATAATATTATTTTTAGGTAGAATGTGGATAAGTTAAAAGTTGTGTTTTATAAACCCTAAATCAACCACTAAATAAAATATAACTAAAAAATTAATTGTGTAGATATAATAGAATTATAAAAATATTCAGATAATGTAAAAGTAGGCAGACATAAAGGAAAAAAGAACCAAGAAAAGATGTAGTAATAGAAAACAACTAACAAGAGGAAATATTATAATACAACCATACAAATAATTATATAAAATCAAAGTACACTAAACATTCCATTTAAAAGATTTTCAGTTTGGATTTAAAAAGTAAAATCCTAGTCTATGCTGTCTACCAGAAACCCATTTCAAATATAATGACATAGATAGGTTAAAAATAAAAGAATGGAGGGAGAAATTTCTGGGCAAGATGGTGGAGTAGGGAGCTGCAGGACACACTCCTCCTCCAACAGTAGCTACCAGGCAGACAGGAACTGTCTGAAATAATAGTTCTGGGGCTCTGGAGGCCAGAGGAGCACTGTACAGCATCCAGAAAAGAGTGGGATGGGGAGGCTGAGAAGCTGTGGCAAAAAAAAAGTGAGTGAATTGTGTCATGGCAGTGGCCAGCACCCTTGAGGCAAGCAGCATCAGTACAATCTATGATTGGCTGCTGTGGATGTAGAGGGATGTGGAAGCATTCCTCCACAGCAGCAAAGGAGAGCAAGGCCAAGTTCTGAGTGCTGCTTCTGATCAGCAAGTTTGGAATGCTGGGTCCAAGGTTTGAATGGCAGTTCTAGTCTACCCTGGGAGGGTTCATTACAGACATTGTTTGAACACTGGCCCCACCAGGAGTGGAGCCTATGGAAGTTGAAAAAACACACTCCTTCCTTTGAGCTGTGGGAATAGTTTGCCAAAGAGCACCATTTTCTGAGCAGGCCAGGAAAGTGCATCTTCAGTGAGTCAAAAAAAAAAAAAAAAAAAGGCTTCTGGGTGTCTTTCCTGACCTTCTCCCCAGGACCCTTTGAACTGGTCTGTACCCTTTTCATGAGCTACTGGCCCTGTTTTGATCAGTTAAACACAGGCAGTTCTAAAGATCTAGAATAAGTAGAACCAAGTGTCAAAGAAGAATCTTAACTCAAAACAAATTTACAATAAAACCCTAGGCAAGAGAAAGAAACTGACCATAACAGAAAACTCATCAAGATAATCAGATGCCTAGACAACAGCAAAAAATTATGAGCCATACTAAGAAACAGGAAGATATGGTCCAGTCAAAGGAACAAATTAAAAAGTTGGAGGAGCACAGAATTTTGAAAAACTAATCAAAGGTGCTCAAACAATCCCCTAAATCAATTCAAGGAGCTGAAGGAAAAGATGGCCAAAAACATAGAGGATATTAAGAAGACACTGGGTGAGCACAAAGAAGAATTTGAAAGCATGAAAAGAAAAATAATGGCACTTTTGGGAATGAAAGGCACAAGAGAAGAGATTAAAAATACACTAGAGGCATACAACAGCAGATTGGACAGGCAGAAGAAAAGATCAGTGAAGTAGAAGACAGGATATCTGAAATTGTGGACAGAAAGACATATAGAGAAGAGAAAGGAAAAAAATTGAGCAAAGAAGGAAATTTTGGCCATAAATGACTACATTAAAAAAGAAGAAAAAGCTGAAATCAAAGACCTAAATACACACCTGGGGAAAATAGAAAAAGAACAGCCAACTAACCCCAAAGCAAGCAGAAGGAAAGAAATAACAAAGATTAGAGAAGAAATAAATGAAATTGAGAATAAGAAAATAATAGAATCAACAAAACCAAAAGTTGGTTCTTTGAGAAAATCAATGAAATTGACAAACCCTTAGTTAGTCTGACAAAGAAAAAAAGAGAAAAGATGCAAATAAATAAAATCAGAAATGAGAGGGACTCCACAGAAATAAGAAGGAACATAAGAGGGTATATGAACAACTTTATGCCAACAAATTAGTAAAAAGATGAAATGGACAAATTCTTAGAAAAAAACTAACCATCTACACTGACTCTGGAAGAACTAGAATACCTCAACAGACCAATTACAAGTAAAGGGATCAAATCAGTCATCAAAACCTTCACAGAAAAGAAAATCCCAGGACTAGATGGCTTCACAGGTGAATTCCTCCAATCATTCCAAGAAGAAATATCAATCCTGCTCAAACTCTTTCAAAAAATTGAAGAAGAGGGAACATTACCTAACTCATTCTATGAAGCCAACATTACCCTAATACTAAAGCCAGATAAAAATGCTACAAGAAAAGAAAATTACAGACCACTTTTTCTAATGAATATATGTGCAAAAATCCTAAATAAAATATTAGAAAATCAAATCTAACAGCACATTAAAAGAATTATACACCATAATCAAGTGGCTTTCATCCCAGGCATGGAAGGGTGGTTCAACACAAGAATATTGATTAATGTAATACACCCCACTAGCAAATCAAAGGGGAAAAAACACATCATGATCTCAAGTTTTGCAGAAAAGGTATTTGAAAACATCCAGCATCTTTTCATGATAAAAGCATTCAAAAGACAGAATAGAAGAAAGCTTCCTCAACACAATTAAAGGCATATGTGAATAAACCACAGCAAACATTGTACTCAATGGTGAAAGTCTGAAAGCTTTCCCTGTAAGATCTGGAACAAGACAAGGATGCCCATTGTGACAACTGCTATTCAACATTAGACTAAAATTTCTACCAAAAGCACTTAAGCAAGAACGAGAAATAAAAGATATCCAAATGGGAAAGAAAGAAGTAAAACTTTCACTATTTGCAGATGACATGATCCTATATCTAGAAAGTCATGAAAAATGTACAACTAAGCTACTAGAGCTAATAAAAGAGATCAGCAAAGTGGCAGAATACAAGATCAACATGCAAAAATCAGTAGTGTTTCTATAAATTAGTAATGAGAAATCTGAGGAGGAAATCAATAAAAAATTCCATTTACATTAGCAACTGAAGGAATCAAATATCTAGGAATAAATTTAACCAAGGATCTTAAGGACTAGTACACAGAAAACTGCAAAACATTGCTTAAAGGAATCAAAGAAGATCTAAATAAATAGAAGGACAGTCTGTGTTCACAGATTGGAAGACTAAACATCACTAAGATGTCAATTATAACCAAATTGATTTACAGATTCAACACAATCTCAATCAAAATTCCAATAGCCTACTTTGCAGAACTGGAAAAGCCAATTATAAGATTTATTTGGAAGGATAAGGAGCCCTTAATACCCAAAAACATCTTGACAAAGAAGATTGAGGTTGGAGGTTAGAGATTTCACACTTCTTGAATTCAAAGCTTATTACAAAGCGAGAGTGGTCGGCCTAAATATAGATATGCTGACTGTTCTGGTTTGCTAAAGCTGCCAGATTGCAATATACTAGAAATGTGTTGGCTTTTTTAATGGACATTTTTTAGGTTATACATTTATGGTTCTAGGGCCATGGAAATGTCCAAATTCAGGCATCAACACAATGATACCTTCTCTGAAGAAAGGCTGATGGCATCTGGGGTTCCTCTGTCACATGGGAAGGCATATGCCTGGTGTCTGCTGGTCCTTCACTCCCAAATGTCTCTGGGCATTTCTCTCTTAGCTTCTCTGAGCTCTCTGAGTTTTATGTCTTTTATCCTCTCATAAAGGACACCAGCAGGGAGATTAAGATCCACCCTTAATGGGTTGGGTCATCTCTCCATGGAAACAACCTAATCAAAACATCCCACTCAACAATAGGTCTGCCCCCAATGGAATGGATTAAAAGAACATGTTTTTTTCTGGAGTACGTAACAGCTCCAAACCAACACATTGACCAGTGGGAATCAAATTGAGAGTTCAGAAATAGGCCCTCATATCTATGGCCAATTGATATTTGACAAGGCTGCCAAGTTCACTCAGTTGGAACAGAATAGTCTCTTCAACAAATAGTGCTCAGAAAACTGGATATCCATATCCAAAAGAATGAAACCAAACCCCTATCTCACACCTCATACAAAAATTAACTCAAAATGGATCAAAGACCTAAATACAAGAACCAGGACCATAAAATTCCTAGAAAAAAATGTCAGGAAGCATCTTCAAGATCTTGTGGTAGGGAATGGTTTCTTAGACTTTACACCCAAAGCACAAGCAAAGAAAGAAAAAATAGATAAATGGGACCATTCAAATTTAAAAACAGCATGTCAAAACTTCTGGTTCATGGCCAAAGAATATAAACATAACATAAAAAGAATATTAAATTAAATGCAAATTAAGCAGAAGGAAGGTAATAATATGAGCTGAAATTAATGAAATAGAAAACAGAAAAGCAATAGAGAAATCTATTAAACCAGATGCTGGTTGTTTGAAAATATCAATAAAATGCATAGATATTTAGATAAATTAGTCAAGATAAAAAGAGAGTATGCAAATTACTAATATCATGGAAAAAGGGTGACATCACTACATATCTGTCAGATATTGAAAGAATAATAAAGAACTATTATTAATAACTTTATGCCTATAAATTTGATGACTTTGATGAAATGGAAAAATTCCTTCAAATTCATACACTACCAAAACTCACTGAAGAAGAAATATGTAACTTCAATATCCCTATATTGAATTTGCAGTGAAATACCTTCCCACAAAAAAAAAAACATATCTACATGGCATCACTGGTGAATTTTGCCCTACATTTAAAGATGAAGTAATACCAATTCTATGCAAGCTATTCTTGAAAATATAGGCAGAGGAAATATTTCACAGCTCGACTTATAAGGCTTGTATTACCCTGACACTAAAAACGGTCAAAAATCTTACAATAAAATAATACTATAAACCAATGGCCCTCATCAATACAGAATAAAAAACCCTTTAAAAATAGTAGAAAACCAAATTAAGCAACATTTTACAATGATAGTATATCTTTGCCATATGGTAACCCAAATATGTGATATGTTTAATATTAAAATTGATAATTATTTTTGACCATATTAGCAATATGAAAAGAAAAAATATGCTCATTTCAATAGGTGCAGAAAGAGCATTTGACAAAAATTCAACATCCATTCATGGTAAAAATCTCAGATAACTAGAAATATCAGTGTGCTCTCTCAAACTGATAAAAAGCATCTACAAAACACAGTTAACATAATGTTTAAGGGAGATTGATGGAACAGTTTCACCCTGTAATTATGAACAAGATGGGAATGTCTGTTTTCACTGCAATTATTCAATATTGTACTTGAAATTCTAGTCAATGTAATAAGAAAAGAAAAAGAAATGGAATGGACACAGATTGGGAAGGAAGAAACAAAGTTCTTTTTATTCTTCTATGACATAATCACCTACAAAGAGAATACCAAAGAATTTATTTAAAAACTAGGTATTAGAATTAATTAATGCATTTAGGAAGATCAAGGTCAATATCCAAAATCAATTGTATTGACATACTAAGAATGGATAATCATGAAATATTTAAAATTGAGTCTATAATAGCATTGAAATAAATACTTAAGGTTAATTCTAATAAAATACATGCAAGAGATGTTCCCTGATATCTAGAAAACATTGCTGAGAGAAATTAAAGAGGACTGAAGTAAGTAGAGAGATATAATCTCTTCATGGATCAGAAGAATTGATGTTATATATATATTACGTCAATTCTCCATGATATCCCCATGCATTCTAGGTAGGTGCTTTGCTCATATGTTGGACAGTACCTTGTTTTTAAGCCCTTATAGCACATATTAAAAGATATTTTATGAGCCTAACCTGTTGGTTTCATTCTGTGGAATGTTTGATCCTTGAAGGCAGGTGGCTAATAAATTATTAAATAAATGGATGTGATATTTCTATGTAATTTTTTTCTAACCTCCTTTCACAAGAAAGTAAAAGAGGATGTCTTTATCACTGTAAATGTAAAAATAAATCTCACAGATTCTACTCTGCAATAGTAGAAAAATAGGAAAAGAAAATTACCTGACAAAGCATGTTTATTCAGGGGAAACTACCTTCTTCGCTTGTTGTATATCTGTTTCAGTTTCTTAGGCTGCATAAGCAAATGCCATGAAATGGTTTTAATTAAACAATGGAAATTTATTAGCTTAGAGTTTCAGGCTAAAAGAAATTTCAAAACAAGGAGTCATCAAGCTGATGCTTTCTCCCCAGTGATCTAGGATCCTGGTGGTGATCCTTGGCTTTTCTGTTGCAAGGCAAGGCACATGGTGGCATCTCCCAATCCCTCCCATCTCTTCTAATTTCCATTTACTCAAGTTTCTGGCTGATTCCTGTGGCTTTTTCTCCTTTCTTTGAATTTCATTCTCTTATAAAGAATGCCAATAATAGGATTAAGACCCATCCTGAATGAGTGGTTCACAAATTACCTGAAGTTGCCTCACCAAAAGGTCTTCCTTACAATAGGTCTACATCTGCAGGAATGGATTAAGTTTAAGAACATGTTTTTCTGGGGTGCATTCAACTTCAAACTACCACAATACCCATCACAATTTTATTTCTATAGATTTCTTATTATTTCTTATATAAGTCACCAAGCTAAGAGTGCTAGTATTTTTATTATTTTCCCTCCAGTATTAAAATCTTTGTCTGCTTCCATCATTAGAATACCTTATTCATTTAACTTCTAAAATACTATATGCAGAAAATGTTTTGCTTTTGTAGTTTTGCATAGATAATTAATTTTAAAATTATGTACAGTAACTCTATGTATTATTTTAACTGTTTTTTTCTAACTTCTCTGACAGTACTATATGATGCAGAAGATGGTGTGCCCTCTAGGTTTAAAGAATATATATGTATATTTGAACAGAATGTACTCTAGGACTCTGTGCCAGTTTGTATATATTATGTACCCCAGAAAAAGCTACATTATTTAATGCAATCTTGTGTGGGCAGGTTTATTAATCTTTCTGATTAGGGTGGGACCTCTTGATTGAATGAGTCCATGGAGATTTGACCCTACCCATTCAGGGTAGGTCTAGGTTAGTTTACTGTAGTCCTTTAAAGGGAGCTCACACAGGGAACAGAGAGATGAAAATGCCTCAGGATATGCTAAGCCAGGAGACCCAGATGCTTGCTGATGCTTTGAGATGCTAGCCCAGAGTTTCCTCTGGAGAAGCTAAGAGAGGACAGAATGCCCCAAGAGCAGCTGAAAGAGACTTTTGAGAGACCAAGGTGCTTGCTGATGCTTGGAGAGGCAGATAAAAGGACATTTGGAGATGTTTAGCTAAGAGTAACCCAGAGACAATTTTGGGAATATCATTTTTGAAACACAACCTGGGAGCAAAGGAACAGCAGATGCCAGCCTCATGCCTTCCCAGCTGACAGAGGAGATCTGGATGCCGTTGGCCATTGGTCATTCTTCAGTGAAGATATCTTCTTGTTGATGCCTTAGTTTGGACACTTTTATGGCCTCAGGACTGTAAACTTGTAACCAAATAAACCCCCTTTATAATAAAGCCAGTCCATAACAGCAGCATTAGCAAACTGGAACAGAATTTGGTACCAGAAAAGTGGTGTGATGCTAAGTTTGCAAATACCAAATGGGTTGGAGTGGCTTTTTTAAATGGATAAGGGGAAGATTCTGGGAGAATTGTGAAGAGCTTGATAGAAAAGGCCTAGACAGCTTTGAAGAGACTGTTGGTAGAAATATGGACTCAAGATACTTCTGATGAGCCCTTGAACAGAAATGTTGAATGTCTCATTGCAAACTGGAAGAAAGGGAATCCTTGTTTCCTTGAACAGAAATGTTGAATGTCTCACTGCAAACTGGAAGAAAGGTGATCCTTGTTTTAATGTGGCAGAGAATTTGACAAAACTGAGTCCTGGTATTGGAAGGAAGGCAGAATTTGAAAACAATGAGTTGGAATACTTAGCTGAAGAGATCCCCAAGCTAAAAGTTGAAAATGCCAGCTGGCTTCTCCTTGCAGGTTATTGTAAAATGTGAGATGAAAGAGATAAGCTAAGAACTGAACCCTTTGGTACAAAGAAACCAGAAACTGATAGTTTGGAAAATTCTGAGCTTCCAGAAATTGAGGCCCTAGAGGATAGTGCCCCATGTGAGGATTTAACCAAACATGGAACTTGACCACCATTTCAATACAAGCCAGGATTGGAGATGGTGTTATCCAGAAAGGATTTGTGGGAAGTCTTATTGTTTGATTGTTTTGAATCCTGCAAGCTGCATGCCAAGCCAACAATTTTTTTTTGAGATCTGTATAGATGGAACCACTGCCAGTCTGGACTTCAGGGGATGGAGAAGGGACAAATTGAAGGAAAAATTTCTTCAAAGACACAGCCATGGAGGTTGAGGTCTGGAGTCAAGAAATCTCAGGCAAAGAGAGCAGAGAAACCCATGCATGTGGAAAGGGTGAGTTTGCCCCGGAGGCAGAGGACAGGTCTTCCACCTCTATGTTCAGGAAGAATGTTGCTGCCCCAGGCCTCAGAAAGGGTGGAACACATTCCCTGGGGATTTGGGAGAGGCTAGCCACCACCCCACTGTTCAGAGAGGGGAGAGCCTTTGTCCCAGAGAGGCAGAGTCCAGGTGGCACCCTGATGTTTGAGGAGGGTGGTGCTGAGAAGAATGTGGTCTCCTTAATGTGTGGATATGTTGGAGCACTCATGCCAGCCTTTGGAGAGAAAAGGGCTGCCATGAAGGCCCTTGGAAAGGGTGGGACTCCTGCTCTCTCAATCCTCAAGGATAAAAACATCATTCTATAGGTGACTCTCAGACTTTGAAATCTAATGGAGTTTGCCCTGCAGGTTTTAGGAATTGTTTTGGTCCTGTGAACTCTGTTTTCCTTTGAGGTTGTCCTTATGGCAATGGGGATGTTTATCCTATGACAGACCCTCTTTGTATATTGACAACAGATAACTTGTTTTGAGTTTCCCAGGTCCACAGCTAGATGGGAATTTTGCATTAGGACAGACCATGCCTGTAATTGATTTTGATAAGATCTTGTACTTGCCTGTTGTTACTGAAATGATTTAAGCTTTTGTGATATTGTGATGGTATGAATATATTCTGTATTTGGAAAGAATATGTCTTTTGGGGCTCCAGGCATGGAATGCACCAGTTTGTATATATTATGTGCCCCAGAAAAATCCATATTCTTTAATGCAATCTTGTGGGGGCAGATAGATTAATCTTTTTGATGAGGTTGTGACCATTTGATTGAATGTTTCCATGGAGTTTTTACCCTGCCAATTAAGGGTAGGTCTTGATTAGTTTACTGGAGTCCTTTAAAAAGAGCTCACACAGAGCAGAGTTGAAAATGCCCTGTGATATGCTAAGCCAGGACACATAGATGTTAGACACTTGGAAGCTGACAGAGATGCTTGCTGATGCTTGGAGATGCTTGGAAATGCAGACAGAAGAACATTTGGAGATGCTAAGCTAAGAGAAACCCAGAGACATTTTGGAGAATGCCATTTTGAAATGCAAGTCAGGAGCAAAGGAAGAGCAGATGCCAGTCACGTGCCTACCCAGCAGAGGTGTTCTGGATGCCATCAGCCATTCTTCAGTGAAGGTATCCTCTTGTTGATGCCTTTGTTTGGACACTTTTATGGCCACAGAACTGTAACTTTTTAACCAAATAAATCTCCTCCATAAAAATCAATCTATTCTGGTATTTTGCATGATGGCACCATTAACAAACTGGGACAGACTCCATGAATTCCGTTTCTAGAATCTGAATTTTCAGAGGGAGTAGTGTTCAATTCAATTAAGGAAGGAACAAAGAGAAGATTAAATTTAAAAAATCTATTCTATTACCCTTGTTCTTACTAACTTAAAACACAGAAATGTTAAATTTACCATTTGTATATTACAGTGATATTGGTTTCTTTGAGGGGTCAGTTAGGGGTAAGTTAAGGGATCAAAGAAAAAGAGCATTTTTCTCTTGTGCATGACACATTTTTAAACATAAAAATCCCTGCTATGCTGTTACTATTAGAAACAAATCTTAAGGCCTCTAGTATTTCCACTGGGGACACAAAGCCATCTTCTTAGGATAAAGGTTATTAAAAAGTAGCTTGATGAATTAAGTCCGTTTATAAGCAGTGTGTGAAGCATACAGCTACCTTTAAAACTTCTGTTAAGAAAGATATAGTACTGCAGAAGAGCAATGTATCTGAACTTCCTAAGGAAGCCATTAATGAAAAGGTTCCAACAAGGCCCTTCATATATGTAAAGATGGTTGTCCTAGTTTCCCAGCTGCTATGACAAATACCACACAATGGGTTGAATCAACAACAGGAATTTATTGGCTTTTGGTTTCAGAGACTAGAAGGTTTGTTTCCTCCCAGGGTCAGCTTCATGCAGGCTGGATGACAATCCTTTGGGTTCCTTGGCTTTCCCATCACATGATGATGTCCCCTCCTTTCCTTTCTGAGCTTCCACTGATTTCAGGCTTCTGTCTCTTTCCCATGACTTTCTCATAAAAAATGCCTTCAGTAATGGGTTTAGACCCATCGTGATTCATTTGACCACAACTTAACTGACAGTAACATCTTCAAAAAGTCCTATTTACAATGGGTTCGTATGCACAGGAATGGGATTAAGATTAAGAGCCTGTTTTATTTTAAATTCAGTTTTATTGAGATATATTCACACACCATACAATCATCCATGGTGTACAATCAATCCATGGTGTACATCATATTCTTGTGCATTCATCACCCCAATCTATTTTTGAACATTTTCCTTACACCGGAAGGAATCAGAATAAGAATTAAAAATAAAAGTAAAAAAGAATACCCAAATCATCCCCCCATCCCACCCTATTTTTCATTTAGTTTTGTCCCCACTTTTCTACTCATCCATCCATACACTAGATAAAGGGAGTGCGATCCACAAGGTTTTCACAATCACACTGTCACCCCTTGTAATCTACATTGTTATACAATCATCTTAAAGAGTAAAGGCTACTTGGTTTGAGTTTGGTAGTTTCAGGTATTTACTTCTAGCTATTCAGTACACTAAAACCTAAAAAGTGTTATATATATAGTGCATAAGAATGTCCACCAGAGTGACCTCTTGACTCCATTTGAAATCTCTCAGCCACTAAAGCTTTATTTCATTTCATTTCACATCCCCCTTTTGGTCAAGAAGATGTTCTCAACCCACAATGTCCAGATTCATCCCTGGGAGCCATATCCTGCATTGCCAGGGAGATTTACACCCCTGGGAATCAGGTCTCATGTGGGGGGTGGGCAGTGAGATCACCTGCCAAGGTAAGAGCCTGTTTTTCTTTCCTGGGGTACGTAATTCAGTCTTCCACTATGTTCTTTTCTTGGGATCAAAAATATATTCTAGTAAAATTAGTGGAAAGCTGTTATTGTTGTTAGAGTTTGGGGAGTAAATAGAACCCTAGTTTAAACATAGAGGGAAAATTAGATAAATCCAGGAATAATATTTCAACATATTGTGTCATAAAAAGAACACTTCTTTATCTTTCCTGTGATTCCAGACAAAACAGATTTATATCAATATCTAAATATACAACATTGACATTCCTCCATGTCTGTGTTCATGCAGTTCCCCTTTATAACTGCATTAGTCAGGGTTCTCTAGGAAAAGAGAAGTGAGAGGAGATATCTGTAAATATTATGATATTTTTATAATAGTCTCACATGATTGTGGGGATGCAAAAGTCCAAATCCCATAGGGCAGGCTGCAGGCTGGGAACGCCAATGAAGGTCCTTGAATTCTCCAGGAGTAGCTGGCTGGCTGAAATAGAGATGGAAGCTCTCTCTTCTGACAGCTGAAATAATCACTTCTCCTTTTACAGCTTTCAACTGATTGGATGAGACATGCCTCATTTTTGAAGGCAATCTTCTCAGATAATTGTAGATGTAATCAGCATTATATGCAATCAATTACTGATGATTGAAGTCCATAAACTATCCTCACAGTAACAATCAGCCTAGAGTTTGCTTGACCAAATAAATGGACAACATCACCTGGCCAAGGTGACACAGAAACCTAACCATCACGGTCCACACCTTGTTAATTTGGCATCCATAAACATTACCTTAAATCTAAAAAAACAATAACAGTCATATTTTTTGCCTAACAGTTCTCAACTGTCCTGTATACAACTGGAAATGCACTAAACCTCTCCAGAATAGCATGAAAGTCCTTGGGTAATTTCACTCTTGAACTTGGTATCCTATAATTTAAATACCATGAAACTAATAAAACATGTCATATGATACAGTAAGATAGAGAAGAAAACAAAGATATTTGCTTTATGTATATACATAAAAATACCCATAACAAAACAGGGAAGAAATATTCACAGCCATTACAGTCCTCATTTCTGTAACTGGTCATGTTGTCATAGTTCATATTTATCACTACCTTATTCCACTACCCATTCCAATGCTCCCTTTACCCTCAGCAAGCACCTCAGCTGGCCGTGGTTCTTTGCCTGGTGGAGTGATTCAAACCTTCATTCTTGAAGACTCTGGGCCAATGGTAGTCCTGCCTGATTGTGCTGTTGCAGTTTTTCCATTGACTTTATTCACAGGGCATGGGAGCACTAAGGGATGCCTTAAGGAATCTTCTGTTTTTCAGAAAAACTCTTCTTTACCTCCATTGTGTAGTTACAGCCCTATTTCCCCTTGATAGTCAGGATTAATTGCCCCAGACAATACTGAAATTCCCTTTTTGCCTGTTGATTCAGAGGCATTAGGAGCCCAAAGTGGCCAGGTGGCAGTCTTAACTTCCAGTTCAATGGAAGCATTCTTGTGTCTCCTGGTGGAAGAACTCATCCTTTTGGAACCAAAACATTTAGACCAGCAGAACTAATGGTTTCAGGGACAGGAAGAAAATTTTTTTTCTAGTGGATCATTAGGGCTAATAGTGAGTGGTGCCATGTCCTATGATTCCTGAACCTATAAATCCTGGCTAAGGGAGAAACAGCACCATAGAGTGGATGCTGATTTAGAGAATACACAGACTCCCAGAGAACACTGCTGCAGCCCTGAAAGGTATTACCATATGGTTGGCACCATAATTGAGTCTTCAAAAGGCCATTCCATCATTCTGTCAATCTAGCAGCCTCAGGACGATGAGGACATGGTAAAACCAGTGAATTCCATAAGCATGTGCCCATTCATGCACTTCATTTACTGTGAATTGTGTTCCTTGATCAGAAGCAATGCTATGTGGAATACCAAGATGGTGGATAAGGCATTCTGTTAGCCCACAGATGGTAGTTTTGGCAGAAGCATTTCATGCAGGGAAGGCAAACCCATATCTGGAGTATGTATCTATTCCAGTAAGAACAAATCACTGCCCCTTCCATGATGGAAATGGTCCAATGTAATCAACCTGCCACCAGGTAGCAAGCTGATCACCTCAGGGATTGGTTCCATATTGGGACTGTTTGTTGTTTTCTGCTGCTGGAATATTGGGCACTCAGAAAGGCTTTAGCCAGCTTGGCTTTGTTGCATGGAAGTTCATGTTACTGAGCCCATGTATAATCTCCATTCCTATCATCATGGCCACATTATTGATGTTGGGCAATGACAGGGGTGTCTGAGCAAAGTGGCCAAATGGTATCCACAGAATTGTTTATCTTATCCACTTGATCACTAAAATCTACCTCTGCTGAAGTTACCTTCTAGTGAACATTCATGTGGGACAGAAATATCTTCATGTTTCTTGTTCACTCAGAAAAATCTATCCATATACCTCTTCCCCAGACCTCTCTATCACCAATTTTCCAATCATGTTCCTTCCAAATCCATGACCATTCAAACCATTGGCAACAGCCCATGAATCAGTATACAAATGCAATTCTAGCCATTTCTCCTTCCAAGCAAAATGAACAATCAGGTGCACTGCTTGAAGTTTTGCCCACCAGGATGATTTACCCTCACCACTGTCCTTAAGGAACATCCCAGAAAGGGACTGTAGTGCTACAGCTGTCCACCTTTAGGTAGTACCTGCATATTGTGTGAAACCATTGGTAAGCCTGTGCCAAATTTTCTCTTCCTCAGTCAACTGATTAAGGAACTCCCCAAGAGGCCATAGCTGTGAACTTGGAAAGAGAATGTAATGTGACATGAGTGGGGATCATGGGCATTTGGTCCATTTCCTCATGGAACTTACTTGTGCCTCCAGGACCCACACAAGCCCTATCTTTTACATACCACTTCCACTTTATGATAGAGTGCTGCTGTGAATGCCCAACTTTATAACTTGGCAGGTTAGACAATACCCAGCTCATTTTAGGCAACCTGGGTCTCATGGTAACTTGGTGTCTTATAGTTAAGCATTCAGTCTGTACTATGGCCCAGTAGCAGTCCAAGAACTGTTTCTCAAATGGAGAGTAGTTATCTGCAGAGGATGGCAAGGCTTTCTCCAAAGTCCTAAGGGTCTGGGTCACTATTTTCCTATAGAGGCCTGCCAAAGTGCCTGGACAACAACTCTATTTGCCATTGACAGTTCCAGTAACATTGCATCTGCTGGATCATATTGCCCAAGTGGCAGAGCAGCTTGCACAGCAGTCTGGATCTCTCACAGAGCCTACTCTTGTTTCAGTTCCCCCTCAAACCCTGTCACTTTTCTGGTCACTCAGGGAATGGGCAAGAGTAGCCCACCCAAATGAAGAATATGTTGTCTCCAAACTCCAAAGAGGCCAACTAAGCATTGTGATTACTTTTTGGTCATAGGAGGGCCAAACATAATATCTTATTCTTTACTTTATAAAGGATATCTCCCTTCTGTGCCCCCACCACAGGACACCTAGAAATTTCACTGAGGTGGAAAGCTCCTGTACTTTTGTTGGATTTATATCCCATCCTCTGACAGACAAAGGCCTTACCAATAAGTCTAGAGTAGCTGCTACTTCTTGCTCACTAGGTCTAATCAACATGACATCATCAATATAATGGACCAGTTTGATGTATTGTGGGAGGGGGAAATGATCAAGTTCCTGTGAACAAGATTATGACAAAGGGCTAGAGAGATGATATACCCCTCAGGTAGGACATTGAAGGTGTATTGCTGGTCTTGGCAGCTGAAAGCAAACTGTTTCTGGTAGTATTTACTAACAGCAACTGAGGAAAAAAAAGCATTTTACAGATCAATAGCTGCATGGCTGGTACCAGGGGATCTGTTGATTTGCTCAAGAAATGATATCTAATATGGAACAGCAGCTGCAATTGGAGTCACCACCTGGTTAAGTTTAGGATAGTGCACTGTTATCCTCTAAGATCCATCTATTTTCTGCACAGACCAAATGGGAAAGTTGAGTGGGGATGTGATGGGAATTACCACCCCTGCATCCTTCAAGTCCTTGATGGTAGCACTAGTCTTTGCACTCCCTCCAGTAATCTGGTATTGCTTTTAATATTTTGCTAGGTAGGGACAGTTCTAGTGGTTTCCCTTTGGCCTTTCCTACCATAATAGTCTTCACTCCACAAGTCAGGGAATGACTGTAGACAATCTGCCAGTTGTTAAGTATGCTTATTCCAATTATGCATTCTGGAACTGGGAAAATAACCACAGATTGGATCCAGGGACCCACTGGACCCACTGTGAAGTCAGACCTGATTTAAAACTCCATTGATCACCTGATCTCCATAAGCTCCTACTATGACTGGTGTACGCATTGATTTTTTGGGGTCTCCAGAATTAATGTCACTTCTGAGCCAGTGTTTAATAATCCACAAAATGTCTTATCATTTTCTTTTTCCAATGCACAATTTCCCCGGTAAAAGTTCATAGGTCTCTTTGAGGAAGGCTGGGAGAAAGATTAACAGTATAAATATTGGGCATTATAACAGGATCCTTCCCCAGGGGGACATAGCCTTTCCCTCATCCAAGGGGCTCTGGGCCTGTAAACCATTGCAAGACTGGGAATTGATTAAGAGGCCATGACTGTTTGTTTTTGAAATTCAAGTTAGACTTTTGCTCACTTGACCTAAAACTTCTTGCTTCTACATATCAGGTAAGAATTTAGTAGATTGCCCATCTATTTTACTTCTAAGTACCCCATGATCTGCTAGCCAATGCTATAGGAGTCTGAGTCAGACTATTTTGATTGCTGTTTTGTATTTGCTGTCCATTATGACAGCCACACCCACCTTGTCTTTGGCAAGTAAGCACTGGCACTTGGATTCTGCCAACCTGGGATCTGATCATTGTTTAAGGATCCCAGTTCAGTGACAGCAATTCCTACAGTAATATCTGACCTACATAGAAGAGTGACCACAGAGATCTTCAGATTTGATGAGTTGGTCTCACAAATTTATTCTACACAGTCTTGCTAAAAGGTGTGCCCTCTGGACATTCCTGGTGTGGGTAAGCAAGTCTTATGTGATAAATCCACTCTACCATTCCAATCTCTCTAAGCCTTTTGACCCCCTTGTCTACATAATACCTGGGAAGTTCTGGCATTTTGGCCTCAGGCAATGTAGGATAACTTTTGGTCCATATTTCAGCCAACCACTGGAAAAAACTGTTAGAGCCCTTTCTAACCCCTTGAACTTCAACACTGAATCCAAAATCTCTGCTTAGTAGGTCCACATCAGTAAATTCAGCCTGATCCAACTTTATATTCCATCCACCATTATCCCACACCCTTAATATCCATTCCCACACATATTCCCCTGATTTTTTACTCTATAAATTGGTAAACCTATGCAGTTCTTTTGGAGTATAGCACACTTCCTCATGGGTCATGCTTTGAACCTTACCCTTTGGGGCCTGTTGGGACTTCAGTCAAGGTATAGGTCTGGAAGTAAAGATAGGTGGTGGGGGTGGGTCATGAGAAGAATTAGAAGTGTCTTGGGAGCCAATTGCCTCAGGGCATTCCATTGCAATTTCATCTGGTGAAACAGGATTAACCTCTTCAGAGTATTGAGGGCTGTTCGTGGTGGGGGTGGTTACAAGTTTATCAGGCACAGTAGGGTTAATCTATTCAGGTGGAGGTTGGACAGCAGAGTCCTCAGGGAAGACTGGAGGTTGGGTGCCTGGTTTCCCAGGGCATACCATTACAGTTTAACCTGGCAGAGACTCAGGAGAATCTAAGGTTTCAAGGTCCCTACCCTTATCATTATTAATCCATATGTCCCCATTCCAATTTTCAGGATCCCATTCCTTTCCAATCAATGTCCTCACTTTAAGAGCAAACAACATGCAAAGTTGGGAATTTAGTTTACTTGTAACTCATCTATTCACACAATGAGACTATGGGTCTGGTTTTCAGAAATCTAAAGTCTGTGGCTACAAAAATATTTTCTTTCAGGGCACACATAGAAATGTTCATGTCCTTTGTGCAGCTCTTATGATGCAAATTTGAAGATTTCAGTTCATTCTTTTCTTTTATTACTATATCCATCATATTTAGGAACAACCAGCCAGTATCATTATATCTTGTACTTTGCAAAGCTCTGTTAAGGTGTCAAAACCCCTCTCCAAAGAGCCTTGCCTCTTATAAGCATTCAGTAGCCCTATCCTGTGGTGATATTTTGCATATCGCTATTGCCAACTCATGCCATGGAATACCAGTGCCATCTAGATTACTGGAAATAGTGTCATTAGTGCCTTTAAATCTAATCAAATTAGAGAACCAATTCCAAAAATCCCAGAACCAATTCAGAAATCTCATCCTTAAGATTCTGTTTCTCAAGAACCACTCCCAATACCAAAGCTTTATTAATCAGGGTTCCCTAGGGAAACAGAACTGACAGGCAATATCTGTAAATATTGCATTTTTATAAGAATATTCTCACACAACTGTGGTGATGCACAAGTTCAAATTCCATAGGGCAGGCTGCAAGCTGGGAACTCCAATGAAAGTCCTCAATGAATTCTCCAGGAGAAGCTGGCTAGCTGAATTAAAGATGGAAATTCTCTCTTCTGATGGCTGAAATCATCACTTCTCCTTTAAAGCCTTTGATTGATTAGATGATATGTCTTTTATTGTTGAAGGCAATCTCCTCAGTTAACTGTAGACATACTCAGTCATAGAGGTAACCAATTTATTGATTATTTAAGTCCATGAAATAGCCTCACTAACAATCAGGCCAGTGCTTTCTTGACCAAACAACTGGTCATTGTTACCTGGCCAAATTGACACATAAGCCTTACCATCACAATAACTCTATCAGAAATGTATTTCTCCATCCCTTTCTGCTCACGTATTTGTTACCTCTATACCTTGACCCTTCTACATGATTAAGTTATTCTGGCCACTCATATTTACAGTGATTTTTGCACTTATACAATCTCTTGAGATACTAATCTGGAATATTCATTTACCTTAAACCACATGCTTGTTAAATACTTTCAAAATAAAGTATTTATCTTTCCAATTAGATTATTCATTTCATCATTTCAGGAATTAAATATTTTATCTTGGGTCCTCTAAGAGAGTGTTTATCAAAATGTGGGTTGTGCCCATTAGTGGATCATGAAATCATCATAGTGCCTTACAAAAAGCAATTTCCAAAACAGTATTAACTACACCATTATTTCTATACAGACTTGAATAAGAAAATTAGAAAATTATCCCACATCCCATGCCCAGAAATGTTCATACTTAATATTAAACCTTAACATTCCAAACCTCAGTATAAATACTCTTTTTTCATAAAATAATTTCCAATAATTTTACTTATATTGTTACCTGGTTTATAAGTGGTGCTTATACAGTCAGGGAACTTTATCCTCTGTGACCACTCTGGACTCCATCTGGCTTAATATTATAATCAAATCTCTGAAAAATATCATTTTGGCTTACTTCCCTATGGGAATTGAGTATTTTAAAAAGGTCTATAATGGAAACTTTACAAAAGTAGATAGAATAACACAATAGAGCCCTATATTCTCTTCACCAAGAATAAACAATTATCAAAGTTTTTAATATTCAGGTTATCTAATTGTTTTGTTTGTCCTCTGATGGTTTTGACCCCTGCAAACTGCATGCCAAGCTGACAGAATTTTTTTGAGATCTGTATAGACAGAACCACTGCTAGTCTGTTCTGGAGGAGACAGAGAAGGAACAAATTGAAGGAAAAATTTCTTCAAGGGCAGAGTCATGGAGATTGAGGTCTGGAGTCAAGAGATCTCAGGCAGGGAGAGTGGAACAACCCATGCACATGGAAAGGGTGAGTTTGTTCCACAGACAGAGGGTGAGCCCTCTGCCTCAATGTTCAGGAAGAGTGCTGCCACCTCAGGCCTCAGAGAGGGTGGAGCACATCCCCTGGGGATTGGGGAGAACCTGGCCACCACCCCATTGTTCAGAGAGGGGACAGCCTTTGCCTCAGAGAGGCAGAGTCTGGGTGGCACCTTGATGCTTGAGGAGGGAGGGGCTGAGAAAAAGGTGGTCTCCCCAATGCATGGATATGTTGGAGCACTCACCCCAAATTCTGGAGATAAAAGGGCTGCTGTATAAGCCTTGGGAAAGGGTTGAACTCCTTTTCTTTGAAGCCCCAAGGATAAAACATCATTCTATAAATGAGTCTCAGACTTTGAAATCTAAGGGAATTTGCCCTTCAGGTTTTAGGAACTGTTTTGGTCCTGTGAACCCTGTTTTCTTTTCAATTTCTCCCCATGGCAATGGGAATGTTTATCCTATGAAAGTCCCTCCTTTGTATATTGTCAGCAACAGGTCCACAGCTAGAGGGGAAGTTTGCCTTAGGACAGGCCATGCCTATAACTGATTTTGATGGGATCTTGTACTTACCTACTGCTGCTAAATAGTTTAAGTTTTTGTGATATTGTGATGGGATGAATGCATTTTGTATATGGAAAGATCATGTCATTTTGGGGTCCAGGGGGTGGAATTTCCCAGTTTGGATGTATTATGTCCCCAAAATATTTTAAAAATATTGCATTAAATATTATTTATCTTGATTAGTGAGTTTTCTGGTGCCTCCTTAAATTTTGTGCCTGAGGTGAGTGCCTCACTTGCCTTACCTTAGTCCCATCATAATAAGGCCTCAGAAATCACTTCCTTTGACAATACTGTTGGGCATGAGCATCACCCCCACTCCAAATTGAGTGAGTCCCCTTCAATGGTACCACAGAAGCTGTCAGAACCTCTGCCTTGACTGAGTGGGCAGAGAGGTTGGGTTGGGGTGGAGGGGTAGGGGGAATGGGAGCAGCCACAGGAAAGAATAGCACAGTTTCTCACTTTTCTTACCTGAACTTCATTAGTTTTTCAAACATGAATGCCCCTCAGAATATTTTTTGTCTTTCATTAAATTCCAGAGCTCTCAAATGGTTTTTTTTATCAATAGCTGTTGACAATAATATGTACTATGACAATAATAGTTGCTATTTGTGATTAAGATTTGCTCATGTCCTCACTTGGCCAAGGTCAGAAATCCAGGCTTAGGTCAGAATTTTTTATACTTTTTATGTCCACAAAAAAGGATTTCCAAGGATTAAAGGGAAGTAATAACAATAATCAATGACAAAAAAAATCAGATATATTTAAGAGATGGCTTCTCAAATATTTCCTCCTTATTTGGGGACAGAGATTATGCTAATTTTGTTTTTTGAATGCTTTTTTTCTTTTTAGCATTTGCTATGAAGGTACTGTGGTGGTTTAGAGCTGTATGCACCCCCAGAAATACATGTTCTTAAACCTAATCCATTCTTGTAGGTGTGAACCCACTATAAATGCTCCAGTTTGCCAGTGCTGCCATTATGCAAAATGCCAATAATGGATTGGCTTTTCTAAAGGGCTTTATTTGGCTACAAATTTACCATCTGAAGGCCATAAAAATGTCCAAGCTAAGGCATCAACATGAATATACCATCACTGAAGAATGGCATCTGGAAAATCTCTGCTATCTGGGAAGGCATGTGGGTGGCATCTGCTGATCCTAGGTTGTGTTCCAACTCTTCTCTCAGCTCCTGTGCATTCTTCAAAATGTTGCTCTTGGGGTGTTTTGTCCTCTCTTAGTTCTCCAGAGAAAACACTGGACTAGCATCCCCCAAAATGTCAGCAAAAGTCTGCTTTCAGCACCCATCTCCAAAATATCTCTCTGAGCTGCTCTAAGGTCCATCTGTTTGTGAGCTCTTTTACAGGACTCCAGTGATTAAATCAAGACTCACCTGAATGGGCAGTTTCCGTATCTCCATGGAAATAATTCAGTTAAATATTTCACCCACAGTTGATTGAGTCACATGTCCATGAGTCAAAGGATTCCAACCCAATCAACACTAATACATCTGCCCCCACAAGATTGCATCAAAGAACATGGTATTTTGGGGGCCATAATGCATCCAAACTGGCACAGTAAGTAAGATCTTTTGATGAGGTTACATCAGTTAAGGTGTGTCCCACCTCAATCAGGATGGGTCTTAATCCTAATAATTGAGGGCTTTAGAAACAGAATGAAATTCAGACAGAAAGAAAGCCACAGGAAGTAAGAAGCTAAAAGTCAATGGAACCTGGAAGAGAATGGAGAGGCCAGGAGAAGTTGCTGTGTGAATTACCATATACCAGAGGAGCCCAGGACCAAGGGTCACTGGCAGCCAACCTCAGAATGCAAGTTTTTGGGAAGAAAGCATAATCTTGATAATGCCTTGATTTGGACTTTTCCTAGATTCAAAACTGTGAGCTAATAAATTTCTATTGCTTAAGCCAATCTATTGCATTGTGTTTGCTTGAGCAGCCAAGGAAAACTAAATCAGGAATAAAAGTGTGTTTCCCTTCATTCCCCTTTCTTTCTATTTGGTGTGTTTGTGTGTTTGTGTGTGTGTGTGTGTGTGTGTGTGTGTGTGTGTGTGTTTTATAATCTTTTTTTAGTAATCTTAAATGATGTTCTTTTATTTGTTATACAACATAGATTGAGCTTTATCTTCTCTTAACAAATTTTAATAGTTCTGTTGACTCCCTGCTATGAAAGATGAGAAAGTCAACAGTTACATTTTTTCCACTTTTTCTTTCCTGTTCATTTCCCACCTTTTGTTACATTACTTTTAATTCTCTTTTTGATTGCCCTTATGACTTTAAATAATATGCTAGAATTTACATTTTAATAAATCAGATTTGACAATTTTTATTGATTTTCTCAAAGAAAAATGAGATCATCATCCCACTCCTCATCATTACATTTCCCAATCAACCTATTAGGTGGTTTTATTATTATGTTAACATTTGTCAAACTTTATAACATTGACCCTCTGAACCAAGCATATAACAGTTGCTTAACCATAGTTGTGTTTGTGAATGGGTTTAATGTTCATTGTGTCTCATTTTACTGTGGCTTCACTGTCCATCTTTGCTTGACTTTTATTGCTGATTAGATTTTTCAAGAAATAGCATGGGTTACATATTCACTAGTTCTTAAATGCTTGGAAATATCTGTCTCTTAACTTGAATAAATAGTATTCTATAAAATTTCCTTAATCATACTTTCTTTCCCTCAGAAATTTGCAGACATTGCTTAGTTTCATTAAATGGTTGCTTTGCCCACCCCTCACTGGTGCAGCACAGAAGCGATCAGCATTTCCAAGCATATCCCTGGTCCCAGTTCCAGAGGGAGTAACCTTCACACACATACTGGGAGCATGTATGTCTGGCCCAATCTGTCTGGTGTGGCCTGAAGGATTTGCCATCCCAGAATTTGCCCTGCATATAAAAGGTAGCACATAGAGCTCTCCTACAGAATGCTGTGGGAATGCAGTCAAGTAGATGCCAGGGTCAAGGGATTGCTGGCAGTATTGCATACAGTACAGTGCCCAAGATCATGTAGAAACTGTTTACTAGGGAAAATGAGACATTTGTGTTTGTTTAAACAGGGTAATTCCCAGAGCCAAACATCCATGCCCAAGACAAGAAGCATGTATAGAAAGTGCCAGTGAGGCCCCAAGGATTTGGCCTGGAGCTATTCTCCAAAATCATTGTATGGATAAGATCTGAAGGAGCATGTACACAAATCAGTCTGTAAGGACTGGGAAAGGCATTTTCTTTTATTCCAATTTTTGTTTCCTCTTGGCATTCAAGGAAAGCTCTGTCATAATACTAGCTGGATGGATAGAAGCTTAAGGAAGAGATGACTCAGAGTCTAAATTCCAGGTATTACACATTAAAATAGCAAAATATCCAAGTTTCAACAAAAGATTAGAAAACATACAAAGAAACATGAAGCAATGACCCAGGCAAAAGAGAAGATTAAAGCATTAGTTATCATCAAAAGGAGGATCAGACCTGGGATATTCCAGACAAAGAGTTAAAAAAATTGTCCTAAATATGCTGAAAGACCTAATGGAAAACATGGACAAAGAACTAAAAGAATGCAGGAAAATGATAGATGAACACACAGAGAATATCAGTAGAGAGATAAAAATTATGAAAAGAATCCAAACAGAGCTGAAGACCATAGTAACAGAACTTCAAAATTCCCTAGAGGGGTTCAACAGAAGATTGCAGCTAGCAAAAAAAAAAAAAAAAAAAAAAAAAGAACAGAAAAGAATCAGTGAGCTTGAAGATAAGGCAATTGAAATCATTCAGTCTGAAGAGCAAAAGGAAAGAATGAGGAAAATGGAACAGATCCTGAGGGACCTGTGGGACACCATCAATTATACCAATACATATGCATTGTGGGAGTCCCAGAAGGAGAAGAAAGAAAGAAAGTGTTGGAGAGAATATGCAAAGAAATAATGGCTGACAACTTCCCAAATTTAACCAAAGACATGAATATACACATCCAAGATGCTCAAAAAACTCCAAACAGGATAAACTCAAACCCAAAGAGCACCATGCTATATTCAAACTGTTGAATGCTACATATAAAGAGAGAATTCTGAAAACCACAAGAGAGATGCAAAGTGTCACGTACAAGGGGGCCACAATAAGATTAAGTGCTGGGGGGTGGCAAGATGGCAGCATAGAGAGGTGTGGAATTTAGTTAGTCCTCTAGAGCAACCAGTAAATAGCCAGGAACAACTAGTAAATAGTCTGGAGCAACTGTTGGGGGACAACCATGACTGTCCACACATCATACACAAGCCTGGAATGAGTGGAATGGCTGAGATTGCAGCATAAAAGCTGTAAGTAAAAACTGTGGGACCAGTGCCCCTCCCCCCATGGCAGGCTGAGTTGCAAAACTTAGCTGTGGGAGAAAGAAGCAGTTTCTGCTGGGAGCAAGTGAAAATAGCTCAACCAAGCTCCAACTGGGGTTTTAATTAACAAATGTAGACTGCTGAATACAAGCTACAAGCACAGATAAACCCCTAAAAAGCAGCAAAGTACCCTGATGTCACTGCCAGTGGAGAGGAGGTAGGGCTGATGGAAAAAAATACAGAGGCTTTTGGAGATGGCTGAACTTAGAATACTGGAAAATGGCAGTGTCTCAAGAAAAATAGCACAGAGAACTGGGTACTATCTCTGGCCATGGACTGGCTCTGAAAAGGGGCTTTCTCTCTTTCTCCTTTTTTTCTCTCTCAATCTGAGTGGCTCAGTGGAGAATGCCTTGGGAATTTTCAGTTCTTGGCAAAATGACCCAGGCATGGGTGGAGTTAACAGAGTCAGAGAGACAGGAGTAATTCAAGTGCAGAAGATAACTCCCTAGGGAGTGTATCTTCCCTAAGAGGAGGGGGGCAGGGCTCAGCTCAAGTGGCTGTCTTCCCTTCAGAACTCTGACCCCAGGGCCTGGGGGAAAACAGTCAAACCAGAAACAACATAAGCTTGGCTTCTGACACCCTCAGTCACTGGCCAGGACAGGGTCTGCCAGGAATTTAAGGGACCACACCTCTTTACACCAGTGGGGAGCAATGGGCTGACAGGTGCCACCTGCTAAGCAGGTTAGGAAAAGCACAGCATTTAGATGACTCACAGGAAAGTCTGTCAATCTTCTAGGACACACACTAAGGGAAACCTGATACTGAATAGCCTCTTCCTGAGACCTGCGCCCATTTTGGTCTGGGAAAATCTGTTTGGGGTAATCAAGGAAACCAGATGCCTAGACAACAGAAAACTACAAATCACACTAGGAAAAACAAAGGCATGGCCTAGTCAAAGGTACAAACTTACACTTCAACTGAGATACAGAAATTGAAGCAACTAATTAAAGATCTTCAAATAAATATGCTAATTCAATTCAAAACCAATTCAGTGAGTTGAGGGAAGATATGGCAAAAGATATAAAGGATATAAAGAAAACATTGGATGAACATAAGGAAGAACTTGAAAGTTTGAAAAAACAGAACCTATGTAAATGAAAAGCACAACAAAAGAGATGAAAAACACAATGGAGACATACAACAGATTTCAAGAGGCAGAAGAAACCATTCAAGAACTGGAGAACAAGACACCTGAAATCCTACACACAAAAGAACAGATAGGGAAAAGAATGAAAAATATGAGCAACTTCTCAGGAAATTAAATGACAACAGGAAGTGCATGAATGTACATGTCATGGGTGTCCCAGAAGGAAAAGAGAAGGAAAAAGGGGCAGAAGCAATAATAGAGGAAATAAGCAATGAAAATTTCCCATCTCTTATGAGAGACATAAAATTACAGATCCAAGAAGCACAGCATACTCCAAACAGAATATATCTGAATAGACTTACACCAAGATACAAAATAGTCAGATTATCAAACATCAAAGACAAAGAGAAAATCCTGAAAGCAGCAAGAGAAAAGTGATCCATCACATACAAGGGAAGCTTGATAAGACTATGTGTGGATTTCTCACTAAAAAAACATGGAGGCCAGAAGGAAGTGGTGTGATATATTTAAGATACTGAAAGAGAAAAATCACCAACCCAAAATCCCATATCTGCCAAAACTGCCCTTCAAATATGAAGGAGAGTTTAAAATATTCTCTGACAAACAGGGAATGAGACAGTTTGTGAACAAGGTACCTGCTCTATGGGAAATACTAAAGGGAGCACTACAGACAGGGAAAGATAGGAGTGAGAGGTTTGGAACACAATTTTGGGTGAGGGTAGCACAATAATGTAAGTACAGTGAACAAAGATGACTGTGAGTACAGTTGAAAGAGGAAGGTTAGGGGCATGTGGAACACCAGAAGGAAAGAAGGAAAATAAAGACTGGGACTATATAGCTTAGTGAAACCTAGAGCAGTCAATGGTTGTGATAAAATGTACAAATATGTTTTTACATGAGGGAGAACAAATGAATGTCAACTTTGCAAGGTGTTAAAAATGGGGTGGCATTGGGGAAAAATACAATCAATGTAAACTTGAGTCTATAGTTAACAGAAACATTGTATTATGCTTCCTTTAATGTAACAAGGGCAATATACCAAAGCTAAATGCCTATATGAGGGGGATATAAGGGAGTGGTATGGGATTCTTGGCATTGGTGATGTTGTCTGACTTTTTTGTTGTACTCTATTTTAATTTTGTCTTTTCTTTTGTTGATTTTTAGCTGTCATTTTTTTCTTTTTTTTTATCTTTTGTCTTTCTACTTTTTTGACTCTTTTTCTTTCTCTGTGGAAGAAATTGAAATGTCCTTATATAGATAGTGGTGGTGGTGGTGAATACATGCCTATGTGATTATACAGGGAACCATTTATTATTTACTTAGGATGGAATGTATGGTGTGTGAACAAAACCATCTTAAAAAAAATGGGTTGATGGATGAAACTTGAGGACATTATGGTGAGTGAAATAAGTCAGGCACAAAAGGACAAATATTGTATAATCTCACTGATATGAACTAGTTATAATATGTAAACTCATAGACATGAAATATATGTTATGAGGATATAGGATTAGGCTAAAGAATGGGGAGTGATTGCTTAATACGTGCAGAATGTTTGAAATAGGTTGAACTTAAGCATTTGGAAATGGACAGAGGTGAGAGTAACACGTTATTGTGAGAATAACTAACAGTGATGAACGGTGTGTGAATGATGTGGAAAGGGGAAGTTTAGGGTCATGTATGCCATCAGAAGCAAAGTTGGAGGTTAAAACATGGGAATGTATAACAGTGAATCTTGTGGTGGACAATGTCTGTGGTTAAATGTACAAATATTAAAAATTTCTTTCATGAACTAGAACAAATGTATGATATTATTACTAGAAGTTAATAATAGAGGGGTATATGGGGAAAATGTACCTGTTGCAAACTATGTACTAGAGTTAGTCATATTTTAATACTCTTTCATCAACAGTAACAAATGTGCTATACCAATACTATGAGTCAATAATGGAGTGGGGGATTGGGGTATGGTAGGATTTGAGTTTTCTTTTTTTGTCTTTATCTCTTTTCTGGAGTAATGAAAATGTTCTAAAATTGAAAAAAATTAATTGTGGCAATGAATGTACAACTATGTAATGTTACCATGAACAACTGATTCTACACTTTTGATAGTATGGTATGTGAATAATCTCAATAAAATTGAATTAAAAAAAAAGATTAAGTGCCAATTTTCATCAGAAACCATGGAGGTAAGAAGGCAGTGGGAAGACATATTTAAAGTGCAGAAGGCAAAAGATTGCCAAACAAGAATCCTGTGTCTGGTTTAACTGTCTTTCAAAAATGAGGGAGGTATTAAAATGTTCCCAGATTAACAAATACTGATGGAGTTCATCACCCCCAGACTGGCCCAACAAGAAAAGATAAAGGGGGTTCTGCAGATTGAAAGAAAAGGACACCAGATGATTGACTGAAGACACAGGGAAAAATAAAGCTCTCCAGTAAAGATAATGACCTGAGTAAATATAAATACCAGTACTACAGTATTTTTTAACTTATAACTCCACATTTCTATTTCCCATAGCATATAAAAGTCAAATGCATAAAAAGTAATGATAAATCAATTGTTTTGTACTTATAATTTATAAGTACATAATTTGTGACAAGAACTACATAAAAGTGGGGGGACAGAGGTTTATAGGAACATTGTTTATGTATGCTATTGAAGTTAAGTTGGTATCAAAGAAAATGAAATTGTTATAGATTTCGGATGTTAAATTTAAGCTCCACAGTAACCACAAAGAAAATATCAGAGAATATGCAAGCTTATAGAGTCATAAAGTAGAGTACATGTTACCAGGGCTTGGGTGGGGGGCAGGGGCAATGGGGAGTTAATGCAAAATTAATATAGGGCTTCTGTTTAGCATGAAGGGAATGTTCTAGTAATAGATGATGGTGAGGGTACTGCAACATTGTGAATGTGACTAATTTCCTGAATGGTATGCTTGGGAGGGTTTGGGATGGGAAGATTTATGTTGTATATATGTTTCCACAATTAAAACAAAAGAGCAACTAAAGAGATAATAACAATTAAATTAAATACATGGTACTGGATGGGATCTAAGAATGGAGGAGAAAAGTTCAAAAGAACATAATTGGAACATAAAAAAAATTGGAATATGGAATGTAAGCTTAATATCAATGTTAACATTCTTCAATTTGAGAACTGCACTTAAGGTGAATACATAAGTGAATGTGCATGGGAGTATCATGTGTTCAAGAGGTGTGATGTGTACAATTTGCTTTCAAATTTTCAGAAGATAGATGGATAGATAGATAGGCAGATAAGCAGATGGATAAAATGATAGGACAAAGGTGACAATATTAAAATTGCTGTATCTGGGTACCTGGGGGGATATGTTGGAGTTCTCTCTATGGGGTTTCTATTATTTTTAACTGTCTTATAAATTTGAAGTTATTTTTAAATAAAAAAGTTTTTTTAAAGGTTGCTATGGCAATATCAGATGATAGTCTAATTTTTCTCCTTTGGTAGAAGACTTGCTTATTCTACTGGGATGCCTAATTTTTTTTTTCTTTACCCTTGAAGTTTAGTAATTTTTACTAGAATGGTTATTACACTTGTTAAGTGTCAAAATATTGTCATTTTTCTCTGCAGATTCATTTTTTCAATGTTTTCCTTCACTCTGGAATGTTCATTTTTTTCTTTTATTAGTTTTTGAAATTTGTTCCCCTTGAGGGATCTTATATTTAAGAATGCTGATTATCTCTATATTGGAGTTTTGCCTGCCCTCCTTAGCTACTTTTTTTCTTTCATTGTCGGAAGAATCAAACCATGGTTTGAGATCACATCCATCTGTTTCCAAGCCTTTGATTTCCACTACACTAGTGGTTCTCACCCATGAGCAATTTTATCCCCTAGGAAACTTTTGGAAATGTCTGGAGATATTTTTGTTTGTTACAAACAGGGTGGGGAGTACTAGTATCAGGGAGAGGCCAGGGATATTGCTAAACAACCTACCACGTGCAGAACAGACTCTCCACCTCCAACAAATAATTTTCCAACCCCAAATGCCAATAGTGGCATGGTTGAGAAACCCTGCACTATATATATTGTCTCTACAAGTCTATCCAGTAGTTCAAGCTTTTTCCACTCTAGTTCTAAATGCTTTAGAAGTTCCAAGCATTATTTTACTGCCTCTGTATAAGATGAGTTGACTGTTGACATGGTAAGGAGGTCCATAGTTAAGAGATATGTCACTGCTAATATAATAATTGCATCAAGATCTTTAGAGATATGTCAAGGTAGCAGTCAGATCCATAGGCAATTTTCAATATTTTTAAAATGCCTAACTTAAATAACATACTCTTGTCAATTAGGATGTCCAGAATAATTTATAAGATGCCTCACGTTATTTCTGTTGTAATCACAAATTTTCAGGGTGGGATCACAGTTATTTTTGGTGTTTGGAGGCTGGATTTGGTAGCTGTAGTTGTTTCCAATTAATTAAAAATGGTAAAGCAAATCATGACAAATGCAGTTTGTTTTCTAGGCACTGTCTTTCAAAATATGAAGTCTGTGAGGGAAGGAAATAATAAATAATTGATATTTGGTAAACAAAAGTTTGAGAATCAGAACCCTAAACAAAATTTACAGAAGCCATTTTTCTTAAGCCCAGAAAATCTTGAAAGATAAACATACACTTCAAAGGCTTCCTAAGTTCTAGAAAAATTAGCCAGAAACAAAAGGACAAATACTGTATGGTCTTACTAATATGAACTAACATTAATGAGCAAACTTCGAGAGTTAAAAGCTGATAACAAGGCTACCAAGAGATAGAAAGTGGGTAGATATCAGGCATTTGATGCTGAAGGAGTATAGAATGAGCAACAGGATTGATTTTATAGATCCAGAAATAGATAGCATAATACTGTGTGATAGTAGCACAATCTGTAAGTGCTCTGAACAAAGATGAGTGTGAGTATGGTTGAAAGAGGAAGGCTAGGGGCATGTATAACACCAGAAGGAAATACAGAAGATAAATACTAGGACTGTATAACTTAGTGAAACCTAGAGTGGCCAACGATGGTGAGTAAATGTACAAATATAAGACTCTTTTTACATGAGGGAGAACAAATGAATGTCAACTTTGCAAGGGGTTGAGAATGGGATGGTATTGGGGAAAAATACAATCAATGCAAACTAGAGTCCATAGTTAACAGTAACATTGCAATATGCCTCCACTAATTGTAACAAAGACAATATACCAAGGCTAAATGTCTGTAAGAGGGGGATATAAGAGATTTTTGGTGGAGTTGTTGTCTAACATTTTATTTTATTTTATTTTATTCTATTTTATTTTATTTTATTTTATTTTTATTTCTTCTTTTATTTGTCATTTTTTTTCTTTTTTTCTTTTTCCTTTTTTCTCTTTTGCTTTTCCTTTGTGGAATAAATGGAAATGTCCTCATGTAGATTGTGGGGGTGAATGCATAACTATGTGATTATATTGAAACCACTGATTATTTACTGAGGATGGAATATTTAAAAAATAAACAGAGGGATACAAGTTCTGGAGAAAATATGGAGAGAGGGATGTACCTAAAAACTGTTGGTAGGGAAGTACAAAGGTGCAGCCCATCTGGAGGACAGTGTGGTGGTTCCACAGGAATCTAAGTTTGGGTTTACTATATGGTCCTGAAACCCCACTATTGAGTATATACTTGGAAAAGTTGAGCAGGGACACAAATGGACATTTGCACACTGGTATTTATGGTGGTTCTATTCATGATTTGCAACGGATGGAGATGGTCTAAGGGTACATTGATTGATGAACAGAATGGTGAACTGTGGTGTATGCATACAATGGAATACTAAGCAACTATGAAGAGGGAAGCTGTGAGACATGCAAGGGGGTGAATGGATCTTGTAGACAGCATTTTGAGTGAAGTACACCAGAAACCAAGGCAAACACTAATGCCTCACCAATATGGACTAACTACAATGTGTAAACTCAGAATTAAATCTTAGAGCACAGCTTAACAGGGAAAAATGATTATTGTAATGGTCCCTAGATTGTAAATTCTTACAGCAGTCACAGTTATTCCTGAATTGTAATGGCTCTTTCCAGATCCTGAGATGCTGATCCCTTTGTGTATAGCCTGATCGATCCCTGGAACTTTGGGTATCTATGTGACATCTGAAACTCAGAGCTTGACACCTGAAATCAGAGCTAGAGCTTGGCAGATATGATTGTCAGTATTAGCACATATAGCAGGGATACAGCTGGACATTTGCACACTGGTATTTATGGTGGTGGTATTCATGATTTGCAATGGATGGAGATGGTCTAAGGGTACATCGACTGGTAAATGGAAAAGTGAACTGTGGTGTATACATACAATGGAATATTGAGTGGCTGCAAGAAGGAATGAATTTGTGAGATATGCAACTAGGTAAATGGACCCTGAGTATAATATGTTGATTGAAACAAGTCAGAAATGAAAAGACATACATTATAATACCTCCCCAAAATGGACTAACTATAATGTGCAAACTCTGAGAATTGAATCTGAGAACATAGGTTATCAGGGGAAGGCTTATTGTCAAGGTTCCTAGATTGTAAGCTCTTACAGCAGTTATATCTCTTCCTGAGTTGAAATGGTTATTTCTAAATTCTGAGACGCTAAGCTGTTTGTGTTAAACTGGTCAGTCTCTGGAACTTCAGGTGTCTGTGTGACATCTGAGACTCAGAGCCAGAGTTTGGCAGCTATGAATGTCACCATTACCCCATACAGCAAATGTTAAAGAAGGTGAAAAACAGATCATACTTCAATTAGTTATGAATGAAGCAGGTCTGGTTAGGACAAAGGCAAATCAGGCCAAAGGGTAAAGGACAATATTGACAGTGTTTTAATACTTCAATTTATGTCTGAGACCAAAGGAAGAAATGTTCATTTGGCACAAAATCTATATTTTCTGTAGCACACTATATAATTTAACTTGTATGCTTAGTTTACTCAAACACTATAATTACATGGAACCTTGAATAGGGAGTGAGATCTGGTTGGTTTGTACAGGTTAGTGTAAAGCCCTGATACATCTCAGAGTAATTTGGGCAGAGATTAATAAAGTATCTGCAAAACCTCCTTGAGGGAATGGGGAAAAATGTGGAAATATTAAACTTACCCACCTGGGGAATTCCTTATATTCTTGCAAGCACTGGGGACTACCAATTTGGTAGGCCAAACCCTCAATCTTGGGGCTTGCCCTTATGAAGCCTGTTACCGCAAAGGAAAGGCTAAGCCTATTTATAATTGTGCTTAAGACTCACACTCAGAAAACCTCTTTTGTTGCTCAGATGTGGCCTGTCTCTCTAAGCCAACTTGGCAGGTGAAATAACTGCCCCCCCCCCACATAGGACATGACCCCCAGGGGTGTGAATCTCCCTGGCAACATGGGACATGACTCCCGGGAATGAGTCTGGATGCGGCATTGTGGGATTGAGAAAGCTTTCTTGACCAAAAGGGGGAAGAGAAATGAAACAAAATAGTTTCAGTGGCCGAGAGATTTCAAATGGAATCGAGAGGTCATTCTGGAGGTTATTCTTATGCATTATATAGATATCCCTTTTTAGCTTTTAGTGTATTAGAAAGCTAGAAAGAAATACCTGAAGCTGTTGAACTGCAATCCATTATCCTTGATTCTTGAAGACAATTGTATAACTATAGAGCTTATACTGTGTGACCATGTGATTGTGAAAACCCTGTGGCTCACACTCACTTTATCCAGTTTATGGACAGATGAGTAGAAAAATGGGGTCAAAAGAAGTAAGTGAATAATAGGGGAGGATGAGGGGATGGGATGTTTTGGGTATTCTTTTTTACTTTTATTTTAATTTTAATTTTTATTATTTTTTTGGAGTAATGAAAATGTTCAAAAATTGATTGTGGTGATGAATGCACAACTATACAATGATACTGTGAACTGATTGTACACTTTGGATGATTGTATGGTATGTGAATATATCTCAATAAAATTGCAGAAAAAAAGGCTTCCTAAGAGTGGTCATGGAAGGATATGGAAGTGATATGGAAGGAACATGTATAGAATTGCCATATGACCCTGCAATCCCACTTCTAGGTTTATATCCAAAGAATTGAAAGCAAGGACTCAAATAGATAATTTGCACACTGATATTCCTTGCAGGACTATTCACAATTGCCAAAAGATGGAGGCAATCCAAGTGTCCCCAACTGCTGAATAGATAAATAAAATGTGGTATATACATGCAATGGAATATTATTCAATAATAGAAAGGAATGAAGTTCTGATATATGAGACAGCATGCATACACCTTGAGGATACCATGCTGAATGAAATAAGCCACACACAAAAGAACAAATATTTTATGATATCACTGATATGAAATAATTAGAATATGCAAATTTATAAACTCACTAAATATAATACAGATTACCAGGGGCCAGGTTAGTGTAGAGAATAGAGAGTTAATGCTAAATTTGCACAGAGTTTCTATTTGGGATGATAGAACATTTTTGGTAATGGATGATGGTGATAGTATCACAACATTGTGAATGTAATTAAAAGTACTGAATTATTGTAATGGCTACCTCCAAATTCTGAGATGCTGATCCCTTTGTGTATAACCTGGTCAGACTCTGGAAATTTGGGTATCTGTGTGACACCCGAAACTCAGAGAGAGAGCACGGCAGCTATGAATGTATTAGTGCATACAACAGCTGTTAAAAAAGCTGAAAAAGAGTCCAGACTTCAAGTAGAGATATGAATGAAGCAGATCTGGTTAAGACTAAGGCAAATCAGGCCAAAGGGTAAAGGATGATATTGACTGTGCTTTAAAACTTCAACTTCCATGTGAGACCAAGGGAAGAGATGTTTATTTGGTGCAGGATCTATATTTTCTGGAGTACACCAAGTAATTTATCTTGTATGGTTAGTTTATTCAAACACCATAATTACACAGAATTTTGAATAGGAAGTGAGATCTGGTAAGTTTGTACAGGTTAGTGTGAAATAGCAATACATAATGAAGTAATTTGAGCAGAGGATAAAAATATATGCAGGGGTCCCTGAGGAGCTGAGGAAAAATGCAGAAATGTTGGGCTGCCCCACCTGGGTTGTTACTGATGTTCTCACAAACACTGAGGACTGACTTTTTCTTGTACTGAGCCCTCTATCTTGGGGCTTGCCCTTATGAAGCTTGTTACTGCAAAGGAGAGGCTAAGCCTACTTATAATTGTGCCTAAGAATCTCCCCCAGAGAACCTCTTTGTGCTCATATGTGGCCTCTGTCTCTAAGCCAACTCAGCAAGTGAGCTCACGGCCCTCTCCCTCTATGTGGGACCTGACTTCCAGGGGTGTAAAATCTCCCTGGAAATGTGAGACATGACTCTTGGGGATGAGTCTGGACCTGGCATCATGGGATTGAGAAAAGCTTCTTGATCAAAATGGGGAAGATAAATGAAACAAAATAATAGAGAATAAATAACACCAAAAGTTGGTTCTTTGAGAAGATCAACAAGATTGACAAGTGCCTAGCTAGACTGACAAAATCAAAAAGAGAGGAGACACATATAAACAAAATAATGAATGAAAAAGGTGACATTACTGCAGATCCCAAAGAAATTAAAAAATTATAAGAGGATGCTATGAACAACTGTATGCCAACAAACTGGATAATGTTGAAGAAATGGACAATTTCCTGGAAACATATGAACAACCAGACTGAACAGAGAAGAAATAGAAGACCTCAACCAACCAATCACAAGCAAAGAGATCCAATCAGTCATCAAAAAACTTCCCACAAATAAATGCCCAGGGCCAGATGGCTTCACAGGAGAATTCTACCAAACTCTCCAAAAAGAACTGACACCAATCTTACGTAAACTCTTTCAAAACATCAAAGAAAATGGAACACTACCTAACACTTTTTATGAAACTAACATCAATCTAATACCAAAACCAGGCAAAGATACTACAAAAAAGGAAAACTACAGGCCAATCTCCCTAATGAATATAGATGCAAAAATTCTCAACAAAATACTTGCAAATAGAATCCAAAGACACATTAAAAAAATCACGCACCATGACCAAGTGGGGTTCATTCCAGGCATGCAAGGATGGTTCAACATAAGAAAATCAATGTATTACAACGGATTAACAAATCAAAAGAGAAAAATCAAATGATCATCTCAATAGATGCTGAAAAAGCATTCTACAAAATCCAACATCCCTTTCTGATAGAAACACTTCAAAAGGTAGGAATTGAAGGAAACTTCCTCAGTATGATAAAGAGCATATATGAAAATCCCACAGCCAGCATAGTACTCAATGGTGAAAGACTGAAAGCCTTCCCTCTAAGATCAAGAACGAGACAAGGATGCCCACTGTCACCACTGTTATTCAACACTGTGCTAGAAGTGCCAGCCAGGGCAATCTGGCAAGACAAAGAAATAAAAAGCATCCAAATTGGAAAGGAAGAAGTAAAACTATCATTATTTGCAGATGATATGATCTTATATCTGGAAAACCCTGAGAAATCAACAATAGAGCTACTAGAGCTAATAAACAAATTTAGCAAAGTAGCGGGATACAAGATTAATGCACATAAGTCAATAATGTTTCTATATGCTAGAAATGAAGTGAAGAGACACTTAAGAAAAAGATACCATTTTCAATAGCAACTAAAAAAATCAAGTATCTAGGAATAAACTTAAGCAAAGATGTAAAAGACCTATACAAGGAAAACTACATAACTCTACTAAAAGAAATAGAAAGGGATATTAAAAGATGGACAAATATTCCATGTTCATGGATAGGAAGGCTAAATGTCATTAAGACGTCAATTCTACCCAAACTCATCTACAGATTCAATGCAATCCCAATCAAAATTTCAACAACCTACTTTGCAGACTTGGAAAAGCTAGTTATCAAATTTATTTGGAAAGGGAAGATGCCTCGAATTGCTAAAAACACTCTAAAAAAGGAAAATGAAGTGGGAGGAGTTATACTCCCTGACTTTGAAGCTTATTATAAAGCCACAGTAGTCAAGACAGCATGGTACTGGCACAAAGATAGATATATTGATTAATGGAATCAAATTGAGAATTCAGAGATAGACCCCCATATCTGCAGCTGACTGATCTTTGATAAGGCCCCCAAAGCCACTGAAGTGGGACATAATAGTATTTTCAACAAATGGGGCTGGGAGAGTTGGATATCCATATCCAAAAGAATGAAAGAGGACCCCTACCTCACACCCTACACAAAAATTAACTCAAAGTGGATAAAAGACCTCAGTATAAAAGACAGCACCATAAAACTCCTAGAAGATAATGCAGGGAGACATCTTCACAACCTTGTATTAGGTCACTTCCTAGACCTTACACCCAAAGCGCAAGCAGCAAAGGAAAAAATAGATAACTGAGAACTCAAACTTAGAAGTGTCTGTATCTGAAAAGAATTTGTCAAAAAGGTGAAGAGGCAGCCAACTCAATGGGGAAAAAATTTTGGAAACCATGTGTTCTAGTTTGCTAATGCTGCAGAATGCAAAACACCAGAGATGGATAGGCTTTTATAAAATGGGGGTTTATTTGGCTATACAGTTACAGTCTTAAGGCCACAAAACGTCCAAGGTAACACATCAGTAATCGGGTACCTTCACTGGAGATGGCCAATGGCGTCCGGAAAACCTCTCTTAGCTGGGAAGGCACATGGCTGGCGTCTGCTCCAAAGTTCTGGTTTCAAAATGGCTTCTCCCAGGACATTCCCCTCTAGCAAGCTTGCTCCTCTTCAAATAACATCACTCACAGCTGCACTGCCTTCAGTCTCTTTGAGTCAGCATGTTTTATATGGCTCCACTGATCAAGGCCCACCCTGAATGGGTGGGGTCACACCTCCATGGGAGTATCCCACCAAAGTTACCACCCACAGCTGGGTGGGGCACATTCCAAGCAAATCTAACCAGCACCAAAATGTCTGTCCCACAAGACCACAAAGATAATGGCATTTGGGGGACACAATACATTCAAACCGGCACATTCCACCCCCTGGACCCCAAAATGACATTATCTTTCCAAATACAAAATACATTCATTTCATCACAATATCACAAAAACTTAAACCATTTCAGTAACAAAAGTTAAGTACAAAATCCCATCAAAATCAATTTAGGTGTGGTGGGTCCTAAGGCACAATTCTCCTTTAGCTTTGGATCTGTGGACTTAGAACAAGTTATATGCTTCCAATATACAAAGGAGGGACATTCATAGGATAAACATTTCCATTGCCATAAGGAGAAAGCATAACAGGACCAAAACAGTTCCTAAAACCTGCAGGACAAACTCCATTAGATTTCAAAGTCTGAGAGTCATTTATAGAACAACGTTGCATCCTTGGGGCTTGAGAGAGCTGGAGCCTAACCCTTCCCAAGGGCCTTTTCGCCAGCCCTTTCCTTTCCAAATGCTTAGGTGAGTGCTCCAACATTTCCACACATTGGGGAGACCACCTTCTCGGCTCCACCCTCCTCAAACCTCGGGGCAGCTCCCGGATTCCCTTCCATCTCCGGGGCACATGCTCAACCCCTTCAGAACAGCGTGGTGGCAGCCAGGCTCTCCCCAATTCCCTGGGAATGTGCTCCACCCTCTTTGGGGCTTGGGGTGGCAGGACATTTCCTGAGCAATGAGGCAGAAGGCCCGCCCTCGACCTCCAGGGCAAACTCACCCTTTCCATGCATGTGGGCTGCTCCGCTCTCCCAGCCCGAGACCTCCTGACTCCAGACCTCAACCTCCATGGCTCTGTCTTTGAAGAGATTTTTCCTTTAATTTTTCCCTTGTCTGTCTCCTCCAGTCCAGACCGGCAATGGCTCTGTCTATGAAGATCTCGCAAAAATTCTGTTGGCTTTGCATGAAGCATGCAGGGGTCAAAGCCATCAGACAATAGGATTTTCCACAAATCCTTTCTGCTTAACTCCTTTTCCAATCTTGGCTTGTACTGAAATGGCGGCTGGGTTCCATGTTTGGTTCCATCCTCACGTTGGGCTGTAGCTTCTGGGATTCCACCCCCTGGAAGCCTGTAATTTTCCAAGCCATCAGTTTCTGGTTTCTTGGAACCCAAGAGTTCAGTTCTAAGTTTATCTCTCTCTGCTCGCATTTTACTATAAGCTGCAAGGAGAAGCCAGGATATATCCTCCACAGGTAGTCTGGAGATCTCCTCAGCTAAGTATTCCAGTTTGTCACTTTTAAATTCTTCCTTCCATCTGATACCAGGACTCAATTTTGCCAAATTCTCTGCCAGTTTAAAACAAGGATCGCCTTTCTTCCAGTTTACAACAACACATTCACCATTCCTGTTCAAGGCCTCATCAGAAGTATCTTTAGAGTCCATATTTCCACAAACAGTCTCTTTAAAGCAGTTTAGGCCTTTTCTATCAAGCTCCTCACAATTCTTCCAGAGTCTTCCCCTTATCCATTTAAAAAGCCGTTCCAGCATGTTTGGTATTTGCAAACTCAGCAGCAAAAGCACCCCACTTCTCTGGTACCAAAATCTGTTCTAGTTTGCTAATGCTGCAGAATGCAAAACACCAGAGATGGATAGGCTTTTATAAAATGGGGGTTTATTTGGCTATACAGTTACAGTCTTAAGGCCACAAAACGTCCAAGGTAACACATCAGTAATCGGGTACCTTCACTGGAGATGGCCAATGGCGTCCGGAAAACCTCTCTTAGCTGGGAAGGCACATGGCTGGCGTCTGCTCCAAAGTTCTGGTTTCAAAATGGCTTCTCCCAGGACATTCCCCTCTAGCAAGCTTGCTCCTCTTCAAATAACATCACTCACAGCTGCACTGCCTTCAGTCTCTTTGAGTCAGCATGTTTTATATGGCTCCACTGATCAAGGCCCACCCTGAATGGGTGGGGTCACACCTCCATGGGAGTATCCCACCAAAGTTACCACCCACAGCTGGGTGGGGCACATTCCAAGCAAATCTAACCAGCACCAAAATGTCTGTCCCACAAGACCACAAAGATAATGGCATTTGGGGGACACAATACATTCAAACCGGCACACCATGTATCTGACAAAAGACTGATATCTTACATATATAAAGAAATCCTACAACTCAATGACAACAGTACAGACAGCCGAATTATAAAATGGGCAAAAGATATGAAGAGACAGTTCTCTGAAGGGGAAATACAAGTGGCCAAGAAACACATGAAAAAATGTTCATCTTCACTAGCTATTAGAGAGATGCAAATTAAGACCACAATGAGACATCATCTCACACCAATCAGAATGGCTGCCATTAAACAAACAGGAAGCTTCAAATGCTGGAGAGGATGTGGAGAAATTGGAACTCTTATTCATTGTTGGTGGGACTGTATAATGGTTCAGCCACTCTGGAAGTCAGTCTGGCATTTCCTTAGAAAACTAGATATAGAGGTACCCTTCGATCAAGCAATTGCACTTCTCGGTATATACCCGGAAGATCTGGAAGCAGTGACACGAACAGATATCTGCATGCTAATGTTCATAGCAGCATTATTCACAATTGCCAAGAGATGGAAACAACCCAAATGTCCTTCAACAGATGAGCAGATAAATAAAATGTGGTATATGCACACAATGGAATACTATGCGGCAGTAAGAAGGAAAGAGGTCGTGAAACATATGACAACATGGATGAAACTTGAAGACATAATGCTGAGCGAAATAAGCCAAGCACAAGAAGAGAAATATTATATGCTACCACTAATGTAAACATTGAAAAATGTAAAACAAATGGTTTATAATGTAGAATGTAGGGGACCTAGCAATAGAGTGCAATTAGTGAAGGGGGAACGATAACCCAATAAGAACAGATAAGCTATCCTGGGTAAATTTAACATTCTGGGCATACCTAGGAATGACTGAGGTTTGTTAATTTCTGGTGGGTATGGTAGGAACAAGTTCACAGAAATGTTACTATATTAGGTTACTTTCTTAGGGTAGAGTAGGAACATGTTGGAAGTAAAGTAGTTATATTAGGTTAGTTGTCTTTTTCTTACTCCCTTGTTTTGATTTGTTTGAAATGTTTTTTTATTGTAAGTTTTTTAAAAAAATTTTGGTATAGTTAATAGTTAATTTAAAAAAAAAATCAATGAAAATAATATGCAGAGCCCCCTGAGGAGCTGGGGGAGAATGCAGGGGTATTGGGCTTCCCCACCTTGATGGTTGCTGATGTACTCACAGATATTGGGGACTGGTGGTTTGATGGGCTGAGCCCTCTATCACTGGACTTGCCCTTGGGAAGACTGTTACTGCAAGGGAGAGGCTAGGCCTGCTTATAATTTTGCCTAAGTGTCTCTTCCTGAATGTCTCTTTGTTGCTCAGATGTGGCCCTCCCTCTAGCTAAGCCAACTTGGCAGGTGAAATCACTGCCTTCCCCCCTACTTGTGACCTGACACCCAGGGGTGTAAATCTCCCTGGCAATGTGGAATATGACTCCTGGGGAGGAATGCAGACCTGGCATTGTGGGATAAAGAACATCTTCTTGACCAAAAGGGGGATGTGAAAGGAAATGAAATAAGTTTCAGTGGCTGAGAGATTCCAAAAGGAGCTGAGAGGTCACTCTGGTGGGCACTCTTATGCACAATATAGACAATCCTTTTTAGGTTCTAATGAATTGGAATAGCTAGCAGTAAATACCTGAAACTATCAAACTACAAGCCAGAACCCATGAATCTTGAAGACGATTGTATAAAAATGCAGCTGATAAGGGGAGACAATGTGATTGGGAAAGCCATATGGACCACACTCCCCTTTGTCCAGTGTATGGATGGATGAGTAGAAAAACAGGGGCAAAAAAAGAAAAAGGCACCTAGTGTTCTTTTTTACTTCAATTGTTCTTTTTCACTTTAATTTTTATTCTTATTGTTTTTGTGTGTGTGGTAATGAAAATGTTCAAAAATTAATTTTGGTGATGAATGCACAACTATATAATGGTACTGTGAACAACTGATTGTCAGCTTTGTATGACTGCATGGTATGTGAATATATGTCAATAAACTTGGATTAAAAAATACGTATATAAACACACACACGTATATAAACATACACAGGTGTATAAGTCTAGCCACATTAACTAGATAGTAATGTCATCATTTAATAATGTGATTATAAGAAAATAATTTTAGAAACTCATTACCAGCTTAAGACATTTTAATATATGAAATTTACATAGTAAAATACATAAAATGGAGTAAATATTCTAAATAGATTAGTTATGTTATTATTTTCAAATAATACTTTCAATTAACCAAAAATAATTGGAATAGCATGATCAACTATTAATGGGAGTTTTTGAGGGAGCTAAACAAGTTGAACATTATTCTGAGTCAACTGTAAACCAAGACAAGAGACAGAATGTATACCAAGCATTACCTCCATTACTAAAGTCTTAGTTGGAGAATGGAGCTTAGTTTGAGGATCAAATGAGTCTGCTAACTAAAGATGAGAATCAGATGACGAGTCTAGGCTATGCTGGACTGGGACAGGATTCCCCATGGTAAGGGAGGTAGGGCTGCCCAGGAAAGATAGATGACAGAGAAGCAGAGAATGCCTGTTCCTTGTGGGCAATTCATTTCTACTAACTTATTCCCAATTTATTCTTGCCAAATTTACCATTCAGATAATTTATTCCAGCTCCCCAGAGTAGAATGCATAAAGGGGCAAAGAGGTCAGGAATGTAAAATTAATTGAGGAAACGTAAGCGCAAAAGTATTTTCCCTAACATTAGCATTCAACTAACAGTCATTTACATTCATAACATTCAGTAGCAGTCACAATTGGTAAGCAGGTTAATGGCTACTTTCCTAAGAAAATGGTCTATCTTTTTCAACATCCTTGCTGCTTTCTCTCATTTTCTGGTATCAACAGACCCCATGACAAGCCATTAGCACCAGTATGGCAACCAGAAAAGGATGTCAGTGACAATTTTGGAATGATTTCTTTTTTACCCCAACTATAAATAGAAACTTAAAACACTAACAGATCTGAAAACAATAATAAATCTTTTGAAAATTCCTATTTTTTATCACGCTAAGATAGTTTATAATTTTGCCCATTCTTTTATGCAGAAGTTATGCTCTTAACTATAGTGCAAATATTGGTTAGAAAGGTCTCAGTTACATATAGAATTGCCACCTAGCAAGATAAGTTATCAAGTGGTCAAACTACTACATAAAAAGCAATTTTATGGTGTACATACATAAAGAATCAAAAAGTTCATGAATCTTTAAATACTATTCTGCATTTTCATGGAAGTGTTTACTGAAAAATGCACTGATTGACAAATTAATATAATTTTAAGTAAATCTATAAAAGGCTGTCACATCTTTTGTAAAAGTGTATGCAACTATCATGATAATAAGGTGTGAAGATCTTATGTACAGTGATAGTATATAGGACAATAAGACCTAAGTATGCTATAAGTGTCACACATAACTACTTGTGTATTTATTTCATCAGACTAACTAATGTGAAACTTATTCTAGAATTACAATTCTTTACCAGAAGTAAAGGTTATGACACATTATTTTATAGCTGATGTGATTGTAAGGAATAAAACAATTAGATTCTCAAGCAGCAACTCTTACAATAAAAAAAGAGTAATAAACACTTAACTGGGCAAAGAAACTCCTTAACTACACATTAAAAGATAAGTTAAAATACTGAAATACAGCTATCATCTAAAAGAAAAAAAGAATGGCAGAATGATAACAAAAGTTAGTAATACTGTGAATCTGCGTGGCCAAATTGAAGGAAGCAATTTTAAAAATAGTGGTTTTTATTACAAATTCAAATGCACCTTTTAATTGCATGGAAAATACATTTCTCTATCTATATATTTATATCTATCTCCATATTTATCAAGAATCATGAAACCATGACATTTTCTTTGAATATGAAAAATAATAATTCTTAGAAGAGTTTTATTTCTTTGCTTTGTATAATAAATTACACATTTAGTCCTTGAAGCTATCATATCTATGCCAAAATATTATTGAATTACTCGCCATATCTTTTATCACTATTTGTGACTTTGGTCTTTGAGGTGCAAGTTTTATATTTATTTCATAGCATAATAAAGTCATGCAAAAGGTCCAAATCATTGTTTGTTTTTTAACCATGTTCAAAAGAGGCTTTTTCAATTCTTAAGAACATGATTCAATAAATAAATGGCTCTGTATAGTAAAAAAAAAAATAGATTGGGGTGATGAATGTACAGTTATGTGATGGTACTATGAACAGTTGATTGTACACTATGGATGATTGTATGGTACATGAATACATCTCAATAAAACTGAATTTTAAAAAAAAGCACTGAATTATATATTTGAAGGTGGTTAAAAGGGGAAATTTTAGGTTGTATATATATTAGTAGAATAAAATTAAAAAAAACATAGTACTGTAAAATACAGTGAACACTTATGTATGCCATTGACTACAGTACAATCACAAAAATGTCCTTTCATCAATTGTGACAAATGTACCACAATAATGCAAGTTTTTAATTATAGGGCAGTATATGGGAACTCTCTATTTTATGCATGGTTTTTCCATATACCTACAACTTCTCAAATAAAAAAAACTAAAAAAATTAATGGAGACAAATATTCTTGTGTGTCTCCACATGCAAATGTGCTAGTGTTTCTCTAAGACATATCCCCAAAGAATATTTTGGTTAAAGTGCACGTGTCTTAGTTTCCCAGCTGCTGTGACAAATACCATGCAGTGCATTGGCTTAAAGAATGGGAATTTAATGTCTCATGTTTTTGGAGGCTGAAAGGCTTGCTTTCTCTTGGGGTAGGTAGCAATCTGGTGGGCTGGCAATCCTTGGTGATGTAATTTCCTTTCCCTTCTGGATTCTTGCTGACTTCCAGCTTTTCCCTTTGGCCTTCTTTGACCATGTTTGAATTTCCTCTGTTTATAAAGGACTCAGGTAATCAGAGAAAAAAGGCCCACCCTATTCACTTGGGCCACATCTTGACTAAAATATCATCTTCAGAGCCTTATTTACAATGGGTTCACACTCTCAGCAATGCAGATTAAGATTAAGAACATGTGCTTTTTTGTTTGTTTATTTGTTTGGATATATAATTCAACCTACCACAGTATGCATATCACCAACATTCTAGATATTGCCCAATTGCACCACTTTGCTTCCCACCACCAGCATATGAGAGTCCTCATTTCTCCACCTTGTAGTCAAAACTAGGTAATGTGAAAACAATGATGGGTATAAAATGGTATCTCATTATTTTTTCAATTAGTATTTCCCTGATTACTAGCAAGGTTGAAGTTTTTTCACGTTTATTGACCTCTCATGGTTTCCCTTCTGTGAAATGCCTACTTACATTTTTCATCCATTTTAGAGTATGTTTTTATGAAAATGAAGCTTTAATTAATTAGTCACATCTTCTCCTAACCCTTAGGAAACTTTGTTTCTCTTTTTCAATTTTAATTAAAACATTTCATACCATATTTACATGATTCAAGATTACATGCAAAGTTATGCTCTAGAAATCACACTTCTACTCAACCCCAGTAACCCCATTATCATGCACACCTCCACTGATATGTATTTTTTTTTAATTTTATTTTGAAATAAATTCAAAGTTATAGGAACAGTTGCAAAAACAATACAAACCCCATACACAGAACTCCAGCATACCCTGACCCCCCTCCCCTGATACCCCGATCCACCAACTTTAACATCCTGTCACACCACCATTTCTTTCTTTCCTTCCCTCCCTCCCTCCCTCCCTATCATCCATCATCTATTGCTCTGTCTTCTGAACATATGAGAGCAAGCTGCACACATCCTTGAACAAACAATATAATTCACATATACATTTCCCATGAACAAGAACATTCTTTTACGCAATCCCATTAAGCACAGCTAAGAAGTACAAGAGATTCAACAATGATACAAAGCTTACATTCTATATTTCCTTTTCCTTATGTCTCAACTGTGTCCCTTTGAGCCACCTGTCCTCTATCCTCAGATCCCATCCAGGGTCATCCTTGGCATTCAATTGTCATCTATTTAGACTGTCTTTTTTCTCTCTCTCAATTGTGGAGACATATATACAGACTAAATCTTCCCATTCCACCCACTCCTTAGCATTCCATTAGTGGGATTAATCACATTTAGAATGTTGTAATGCAATCACCTTCCCACCATCCATTACTAGAAATTTCCCTTCACCTCAAACAGCAACCCTACACTCATTTCTTAATTCCCCATTGCCCCTTCCCCCACTTCTCATAACCCATACTCTACTTTTCATCTCTATGGGTCATATTCTCTGATAATTTCTTTGTGTTTACTGTGGGGCTTAAATTTAACATCTTAAATCCATAACAATCTTGTTTTTCTTTGATATCAACTAAACTTCAATAGGACATGCAAACCATGTTCCTGTACTCCTTCATTCCTCCATCTTTATATGGTTCTTGTCAAAAATTACATACTTTACATTGAGTCCAAAACCACTGATTTGTCATTAGAGTTTGTGTATTTTATAGCATGTAGGAAGTAAATAGTGGAGTTACAAATCAAAAATTATTGACTTCTATTTGTATTCCATTGTGGTCAGAAACTGTGCTTTGAATATGTTCAATTGTTTTTTTTTTTTTTTTTTTTTTAATTTATTGAGGCTTGTTTTATGTCCCAGCATATGGTCCATTCTGCAGAAAGATCCAGGATCACTAGAGAAAAATGAGTGTCCTGGTGATTTGGGATGTAAGGTTCTATATATGTCTGTTAAAATTCTCTATATCTCTTTCTCCTTTCTTTGTTTCTCTGTCGGTAGGGCTTCCTTTAGTTTCTGAAGTAGGGCAGGTCTTTTATTGGCAAACTCTCTCAGCATTTGTTTGTCTGTGAAAAATTTAAGCTCTCCCTCAAATTTGAAGGAGAGTTTTGCTGGATAAAGTATTCTTGGTTGGAAATTTTTCTCTCTCAGAATTTTAAATATGTCATGCCACTGCCTTCTCACCTCCATGGTGGCCACTGAGTAGTTACTACTTAGTCTTATGTTGTTTCCTTTGTATGTGGTGAATCGCTTTTCTCTTGCTGCTTTCAGAACTTGCTCCTTCTCTTCAGTATTTGACAGTCTGATCAAAATATGTCTTGGAGTGGGTTTATTTGGATTTATTCTATTTGGAGTTCACTGGGCATTTATGCTTTGTGTATTTATATTGTGTAGAAGGTTTGGGAAGTTTTCCCCAACAATTTCTTTGAATACTCTTTCTAGACCTTTACCCTTCTCTTCCCCTTCTGGGACACCAATGAGTCTTAAATTTGGACGTTTTATTTTATCTATCGTATCCCTGAGATCCATTTCAATTTTTTTTATTTTTTTCTCCATTCTTTCTTTTGTTCTTTCATTTTCTGTTCTGTGATCCTCGAGAAGGCTGAGTTGTTGTTCAACTTCCTCTAATCTTGTATTATGAGTATCCAGAGTCTTTTTAATTTAGCCTACAGTTTCTTTAATTTCCATAAGATCTATTTTTTTACTTACTCTTGCAATTTCTTCTTTATGCTCTTCTAGGGTCTTCTTTATGTCCTTTATATCCTGTGCCATGTTCTTCTTCATGTCCTTTATATCCTGTGCCATGCTCTCGTTCTTTGATTGTAGTCCTTTGATTAATTGTGCCAAGTACTGTGTCTCCTCTGATATTTTGATTTGGGTGTTTGGGATTGGGTTCTCCATATCATCTGGTTTTATCATATGCTTTAAGATTTTCTATTGTTTTTGGCCTCTTGGCATTTGCTTTGCTTGATAGGGTTCTTTCAAGTTGTAAAAAATACAACTTGTGGGGCATGTGTCTGGGTGGTTAGGGAGGCAGGGCAGCTTTAATAATCAAACCTCCCAGGTGTTCCCTGAGATTTAAGGCTGTTGCAAGAGTCTAAGCCTTCATTTCAGTCTTGCCACAGATTGTCTCTGCCACTGACCCACAAGTCCTTGGTATTGGCGTAGGTTCCCTGGGATTTCCGAGTGGGTTCCCCTTCCCTGCTGTGCTCTTCCAGGACCTCTGCTGAGGGAAGGCTGTGCCATGTCACAAGGGTGCACTGGCCTCCAGGGAAGCCCTGGGCCACTGGGCCGGGCAAGGGTGTTTCCAGCCTGCTTCAAAGTTGGTTGAATAGGACACATTAACTTCCCCTTTTACACACAGCTCCACCCCTCAGCTCCGGGACAATCAGCCGTGGGTGTATTAAAGGCCACTGTCCACGGCTGCTGTTGTGGCATGTGCATGGTGCTGCAGGAAAAACTCCCCATCACACTGGGTTTCTTGGCATGGCTCTGGGCTGTGGGTCCGGCCCCGGGCAGGAGTGACCCCTGCCCACCGGGGAGATGGCTGCAAGTCATGTGATTTTTTCTCCTTTTGGATCCCCTTTGCTCCCCTGGCCCCGAGACAATCAGCAGCGGGTGTGGGAAGGGCTACCCTCCACGCCAGACACTGAGGCATTAGCCCAGCCCACTCCTGCCATGCTTCACTGCATGGCTCTCCCGGTTGTATCTGCAGCTGCTCCCAGGCTTTTTTTTTTTTTTTAAAGAACTAGTCCATCTCCAAATGCCAACCCACCATATCCCCACATCGCAGCATGGCTGAGGGACTTTCAGCTGACTCACTCACTCGTTTCAGAATGCAGACTCCCGGTTTCACCAAATGCACAGTCCCTGTGGATTTAGCAGACCTTGTCTGGCTGGTGCATTGCTGGAACTGGTGTTCTGGGTCACTTTCTGGTTTTTATCTAGTATTTTTCACAGAGGTGTTTTTTTGCCCTGTCTCACCTAGCCGCCATCTTAGGTTCCCAATATGTATTTTTAAATTTGCTCTTTCAGTGCTTACTTATTCTTTGCTAAGGAATAAAATGAAGAAAAATGCATGTCACTACCCAGTCTAGGTAACAGGTCACAACCAGTACTTTAGAAATCCTCTATTTATTTTCCTTCCTAACCCCTAGAGGCAACCACTATTATGAACTCACATTTCTTTATATTTATGTCTTTATTCTACCTTCATATTTCATTGATAGGTTGGCTGAGTATGAGATTCTAGGTTGAAAATATTTTTCCTTCAGCATTTTGAAGATGTCACTCCATTTTGACTCATGATTCTTTGATGTTTATTTTTTCCTTCTCTGGAAACTTGAAGAATCTTCTTTTCATCCAAAATATTTTAAATTTCACAATAAAAATTCACATGAAGGTTTATTTTCACCAAAAGAGCACTTGGTTGGCCCTTTCAATCTAGAAACTTATTTACTTCAGTTCTTGATCAATTTTTTGGAATTATTTCATTGATAATTTCCTCCCCTCCATTTTCTGTCCACTGTATTTTCATAGCTCCTACTTTTCAAATATTGGACTATCTGAACTAGTTTCCCAACTTTGTTATCTTTTTCACTCCTACTTTCTATCTCTTTTTTTTCTTCTTCTTTCTGTGAGATTATCTCAAGGAGCTTGAGTTCTAGACTCAATATTCCAGTTACTACTTTGGTGTCTCTCTAAATTTCAGTTTCATCATGTTTAAAAGGAATGAGTTGAGCTAGGTAATCTTTAACTTGTTTTCAGCTCTAACTTACTATGATTTTCACATTGATCACCTGGTAGTCCAGCAGATGTATATGGTCTCAATGTGTATAGATGAAAGTATTAAGTCTCAGAGAGTTTAAGTAAGATCAGAATTAGAATGCATGCTTCTAACTCCTGGTCTAGTCTGCCTTTCATTAGGCTATGTCTCTCCTAACACAATAGTCTTAGTAATGTAATTACAAACAGAGTCTAGTTTGACTAAAATGATACTTTGTTTTTTGGACTAGTTCATCTGCACTAAACACACATGCAGACAATCTCAAAAGACTCTACTTATTATAACTTTATCTTTCTATGATGACAATTGTTACTCAAGTAGGATAGTACAGCAGTAGGTATAAAAAACTGCTAATGAAAGAGAGATAATTAGTTTTCACACTATCAAATTGAATTGGCACTTTTAGCACTCAACTTTCTCCTTTAATAAAATACATGTTAAGTTTTAGCAGAATTGGGGCTCTCAAGTTTAGTTTTAATGCTGAGGTCCCGGAGCTAAAGTATATCTTTCTCTAATTATATAATATAGATCTTTGTTCAAATGCCTTTCATTATGATCATTTTCCTTTACTTAAATTCCTGTCTTTACATCTCTTTCCCTTCCATGCTTTTTTCTCCATTTTTAAATTGTGAAACATAGCATATGTCCAAGACAACAAATAAAATATATTTAAAGTTGAAATAATAATGATACTAAAATTCTTGCAACCCACCATTCACATTAAAATATAGAAACTTTGCCCCAACCCCAAGATGAATTATTTTTTTAGTTGTATTTTGAAATAAATTCAAAGTTATAGGAACAGTTGCAAAAACAATACAAACCCCATACACAGAACTCCAGCATATCCTGACCCCCCTCCCCCGATACCCTGATCCACCAACTTTAGCATGTTGTCACACCACCATTTCTTTCTTTCCCTCCCTCCCTCCCTCCTTCCCTATTTATCGTTCATCATCTATTGCTCTGTCTTCTGAACATATGAGAGCAAGCTGCACACATCCTTGAACAAACACTATAATTCACATATACAATTCCCATGAACAAGAACATTCTTTTATGCAATCCCATTAAGCGCAGCTAAGAAGTTCAAGAAATTCAACATTGATACAAAGCTTACATTCTATATTTCCTTTTTTTTTTCCTATGCCCCAACTGTGTCCCTTTGAGCCTCCTGTCCTCCATCCTCAGATTCCATCCAGGATCATCCTTGGCATTCAATTGTCATCTATTTAGACTGTCTTTTTTTTTTCAGTTGTGGAAACATATATATAGCCTAAATCTTCCCATTCCACCCCCTCCCTAGCATTCCATTAGGGGGATTAATCACATTTAGAATGTTGTAATGCTATCACCTTCCCATCATCCATTACTAGAAGTTTCCCTTCACCTCAAACAGCAACCCTACACTCATTTCTTAACTCCCCATTGAGCCTTCCCCCACTTCTCGTAACCCATACTCTACTTTTCACCAAGATGAATTCTTAATCCTGATGTTTGTTTTAATCATCCCCTTGATTTACTTTATGGATTTTTTTTTTACCACATATATATATAGACTTAAACATTTAGTTTTGCCAATGTTTGACCTTTATATCACTGGACTTATAACACTGTATTCTATTAAGACTTGTTTCTGTCTTTCCTGTTTATATTCTTAGATATATTTGAGCTTTATTTCCACTCCAAAATACCCTTTTATTGCATACCACAATTTATCCATTCTTGTAATAACGGCATTTGGGCTGTTTCTTGTTTTGCTATATTATGAACATTGTTGTTATGAACAGTTTTGTATTCTTGTACATGCTTTCTTTTTTTTTTGTACATGAATGCTTACAGCACTTTTATTTGCCACAGTCAAAAGCTGAAAACAACCCAAATGTCATCAACATGTACATACTTTATTGTACTTTTCATACATGGTGTATATTTGCAAGAATTTTTCCGAGGTAATTATATAGTAGTAGAATTGATGGGTTATGGAATTCACATATAGTCAATTTTACACAGGTTACTTTTCAGGCCCATTTTTATTTATTCCTCTCAATGACAGAGGCTTCAAGTTGCTTCTCAACAGTCATTCTGGTATTTTTCTTTTAGTGGAACTCTGCATTTTAGCTGGGCACATGACAACCCAGAATAGAGATTTTACTTTTAGCCTCCTTGCACCCAGGTGTGGCCATGTGCCCAGGATCTAGTCAATGAAATGAAAGCATAAATGTTGGATGGGAGTTGTGGGAAGGTGGCTTAAAGAAATACTGCTGGGAATTTGCCCTTTGCCCTTCCTGCTGCCTGAGATGCAGGCCAGATGTTGGAACTACCACAGCCATCTTGAACTTTAAGGATTGAAGCCATCTGCTAGGATATTAGAGCAGAAAGAAGAGATTCTGGTTCCTTGAGGACATTGTGAACTTCCATATCAGCCCTGGACTTCCAAACTTCAGACTTCTTTAATGTGAGAGAATAAATCCTTGTGTGATTACATCAATATTTTTCAGTCTATATTTGCAGCCAAAGACAATTCCTAACTGAGCACACTTTCAAATTTAATTTAATAATCTGTATCTAATATTTGAGCATGCAATGTTTTGAATTCTCAGTTTGTGATCTCTCAAATTTGATGATTTCTTGATAGCTCTAAGAGAAAAATCTTTGGTTCAAAATGTCAATTATTTCCCCAAGAAATAACAGATCTTTGATAGGCACATATAATAGTCCCTAAGAAACAATCATAGTGAATTTCCATCCAGTAAGAAGTCTATGCTTTAACAAGTGCTTTCATGCAAAGAAGTGTTACAGAGGACAGTATAATTATTTGTGAAGTATTGATTAATCTTACTACACACTTTTCCCTTCTACCTGTATGTTCTTCCCAATGCCACCCCTGGACTCCCCTCAGAGTTAAGTCACTATTATTATTACCTTTTTTTTTTTTTTTACCATTTTATGGCTCTTAAAGTATGATTATTATGTGATCTGCTATTAGATTTACTTGTTTTTGAGTCTATAAAATTGTAGATTACTATTTTTGTCTTCTAGGATTTGATTTTTTCTCTCTTAAAATTAGGTTTCCAAGAGTCATCCATCATTTAATGACTAGTTAAAACATGACTTAAAGTATAATTAGCTGTCATAATAGATAAACCCTCAAATCTCAATATTGTAACACAATAGAATTTCTTTTCTCTCCCATTAAAGTTTAAGATACGCATGTCCTAATAGTGGATGACTCTCATTCAAAAAGTGAATCAGAAGCTTAGAATTCTTCTGTTGTCTTCAACATGTGGCTTTTGATATTACTTTACTTATCTTCCCCAAGCTGAGGAAAAGGAGAAAACATGGAGAATCTGAGTGAGATATTTCTATAGGTCAGGTCTGGAAGTGGCACACGTCACTTACTCTCATGTTTCATTTGTGAAAACTCAGTCACTTGGTGTAGCAGCCATGGGGAGGTGATTGTCAGATCTACCTCCAAGAAAGAAAGTGCTGTAAGGAGTAGTTTACTGACAGCCTCCAGTTTAGCACTTTCAGGATCTGTCACAAAACTAGAGATGAGGCCAGGCTTTTCTCAGACAGTTGCCAACAAATGACTGATCAAGGCAGGGGTGCAAGGGCCTGAAAATTTGTACCCAATGCAGAGTTTACCTATACACAATCTTCATGCCAGAGCTCAACACTGAGCCGGCCAAAACTTTCTCAGAATTGCAATGCAGTCTGAAGTTTTTCCTATTCAAAACTTCTTCCTTACTCTCTACTTTCACAGAGGTCAGATGCATCAAGGTTTCAAGGGTCTCCTTGACTTACTCTTGCTCCCCCTTCCCTTTGTCTTTTGCAGTGGTTATCTTCATTAAAACTCTTGTACTTCTAATTCTATCCTTGTATTGTCTTCCCAGAAGATCCAAACTGACACACAGAACCACACAGAACTACAAAGAGGTTGGGAAAGGTAGTCTAGCTGTATGCCCAGGAAGAAGAGGAAATAGGTTCCATGAACAGCTAATCAGTATCTGCCACAATTTAGTTAATTTGTTTTTACAGATATATGATAGGCCTCTTATGAATATGATACAATCTATTTATTTCTTTTCCTGTCAATGGATATTTGGGCCATTCAATGTTTTGGGGTTTTTGTTTGTTTCTTACCATTATAAACATTGTTACTATGAAGAATTTTGTACTTATTCTGGAGAATATGTGTGAGTGTTTCCTTTAGTTATATGTTCTTAGGAGTGGGATTGCTGAATTATGAGATATGCACATGTTCAACTTTATGAGATTATACCCAGTTGTTTGTCAAAGGAGTTGTATCAATTTATACTCACACCAGCAATGTGTGAGATTTCCTTTGATCCACATTAGAGTGAGATGTATTGGATCATACATCCAATATTGGATTCAAATAATACTTTCCCCCATCCTCCAAAGTCTCTAAGGTCTAGAACAAAAGTTTTATAAGCATTTGCCTTGGTATAGAGAGTCCCTCTCTGTATTAGTGCATTCATACCATTCATCCCACTCAGGTCCATTTGTGTTTATTTTTCATACCTTGATACCACTCATCATCTTTTGTTTCCACATCAAAGGTTCTTTCTTCCCTTTTTCTTTCTCTTTTAATACTCTCAAATTCTTGCTTTATTAAAAACAGGATTTCATCTGACATTTTCTTTCAATTAAGAATAATCTCAGAACCCTCTTGCTTAAAAAAAATTAAAACCCCAATAAAGAAATAGAGGAAACTGGAGAAAAGGAAGGCATAACTGAATACACACACACACACACACACACACACATACATGCACATGCACATGCACACACACTATGACATGTAAAAACATATTTATATATATTTATTTTTATGCATATGTACACTAAATACCTCATGTTCCACCTCACCAGATGTTAGAGGCTGCCATCTCTCTCTGTATGGTTTGCTGAGATGTGTCACTAAGCAGAACTGGCCACTCTCTCTATTCCCCACAAATCAAAATAAGGAGAAGACTTGAAAAAAAGAAATGTTTTCTTTGAGCAGATTGTTAATTTTTGATCAGAGGTATTTTCTCCTCTTCTCAAAGGCCCCAGATTTTGGAGCCACTGAAGGGATTAAAGTCTACCACCTTGTTGGGGACTATCACTGCATGTGGCAGTCATGAACCTCAGTGGAATGTGGGGACAGCAGCTGACCAATGCCTAGGGCAGCAGTAAAAGAGAGACCCTCATGTTTGTGACCTATTAGATCTACTACCTGTCCATGGAGTCCAAAGCCAGTATGCTAGAACAGCAATTAGTATTAAACAAGGAAGAAGAGCAACCTCAACATGGACCACTATGATGGCACATTGGACTTTCTCCACTTCTCTGTGCCTTATTGCAAAGAAGATGGAGTAGAAGGTGGTTACAAGAGCAGATCCTGTGTCTCACAGCCACCCTCAGACCCTTAGACTCCCTTCCATGCAAGTTGATAGAAACAGCAATTTAGTTTTTCCTCTGAAAAGGAAAAGTCTTTGAATTGAATATGACACTGAAGTTGCAAAATGAACAAGACTGAATCATGAAAACTTGAGTGAAAGTGCTCTAATAACTGAAAGTGACTGGAGAGGCTTGGAATTAAAATATCATTAAACTACCCACTAAGAAATGCCACTTTGAGAGCACAGTTGGAAGCAGTCATTGAAAAAAAAAAACTGTTTTATGTTTCTCAATGATGTGAGATTCTTTACTGAACATTACAAATATTTTTGGAAGGCTAGAGTTTCAATTTTATGATAAGTTTCCAGAGTAAGAACCTTAATATATCAGTGACTCTCAGTTTCTTCAACTATAAAAATCATGAATGCATTCGTTCTATTGATACTTACCAAGTGCCTTCTATATGTCAAGCACTCTTCTAGCCAATAGAGGTAAATTATAGTGGTTTTAAAAGATCACTTTCCTAATAGTCTGAAATTCTATTATTACAGTTATTTATGACACATATGTAATTAAAAGACAAGCAACTCTATGAAAATGACTGTTTGCAACTCATGAACCAGTCCTGACTATTCAAAGAGCAGCTAAGGGTAAAGAATTGGAGAAGTTTACAAATTGGTTCTATCAGGGGAGATGAACCCCTTTTTGCTAGAGGTAGAAGAGAAAAGGGATGAGGGCATTTTTCCCTCTCAATGTGTGAGTATGTTTCTTCATGTGTTGTGAGCATACACAGAAATGTGCTTGCTGAGGCAGGAGGAGTAGAGTGTGGATACAGACAAAACATTTGTTGGCTGCCACATGGTGAGCTCAGTCAAGATGATCTGATTGGAGGCAAATGAGACAGAAGGGGCCTGGAAAGAGTTAGGAATCCAAAGTCCAGTTGAGAAGCAGAAATGATCCTCACAGCACAACTGGAACAAAGCTCCAGAAGATCTAGAGTTTGCCAAGATAAAGAGATGAAAGATATGCAAAGAGGGGCCTCCTTTCAGATTGCCAGGGCTCCCCATTTCCTTTGCCCATCCTGATCATGGTAGCTATCTGGAAGTAGCACTAATGGTGACTATAATATCAGGAAACACAAAGGGCCCACTTTGCCTGAGTAGCAAAGAAATAAACAGGTTTTGTTTTGTGTTTTACAGCAAAATAAAATGGTTTAAACTCATTTGACGTTATTTTATGTTTAAAGGAAATGAGGGATGAATGCGAGTGGAGAAAATAACTCTGCTGGTGCCAGGGAAGCCCTTGAGGAAGATACTGATATGCAGGAGCCCAGTTTATCTAGGGAATTGTAAATCAGAGACCTAGCAAGGATTGGGCCTGTTGCATCCTGATATTAGCTCTGTTTCCGGAACCATAAAGACAGGGGTGGGGAATCCATTCACAAACTTAAAAGCACATCCTATTTTTCGAACTTAGGTTTAAAGTGTAACACTGGTTATCATTTCATCTGCAGCCTAACCTCATTTCTGAGGAGGAAAACTACAAACCTTACCATCTGGGCTGGGTGGCTCACTCACAGGAACAAAACAGAGCTCCTCCTTTTAATTAAATGAGGTAATATCTATGGATGCTTCTTGGTTTTGGTCAGCTTTATCTAGAGTTAAACTGATAGGGATTTTTTTTTTTGCTGCTGCTGCTGTACTGATTTTAATTAATGGGTGGAAATACCCACAAACTCCAGAAATACTTAATGCTATGCAGAAACTATTTATGCTTAGGGCTTAGTGTCAGGAACCACTTCCTTCCTTAGTCTCTTATATCTCAACTCAGTCATGACTACCAACTTGTCATCAACTTTGGTTTTAGGCCCACTACTATAATAAGTGAGAAAGAATAAAAGCAGTCCCTGCTGTCAAGAACTGATCTGGCATTCCCAGGTAGACCTTATTATTACTTATAAGCTCTCGCAGAATATCAACTTCACACATTACTCTGAGACCCATGATATAAAGAAACAAAACAAGGTGACTTCATAACTTTGTCTAAGCACAACAAAATCAAGATCAGTGCGCCATTCACAAAACACCAGCAATAGAATTGCCCCCACTATCAGATAGCATTCTATCTATAGTAGCCCTTGCTTCCCTAGATGCTCCCCTAAATCACCCAATAAAACTCAAATTATATAATATGCTCCTTCTAATGCCCTCTTATCAAAAGACTGTATGGTTCACAATGGTGTGCATGCTCCCTCTCTTTAGCAAGTTGTAATAAATCCAACTTTTTCAACTACAGGTATTTTCCTGGTGATCTTTGACTGAAGGGCATTGACATGAGTATGTATTTGGCTTCAGATAGAGAGCAGGACAGAAGCCCTGTCTTCAAGTGACAGCAGGTACTTATTAAGAAGTGTTGTTCTTCCATCACTATCGCCCAGACACTTTTTTTCCATTTACCTGGATCACTCTTGGTGTGTTCAGGTGTTAAGTTCCATGCATCCACGATGAGCTCTATTTCCTGCTCCATGCCACCCTGGACAGTCTTCTGTCAAATCAGCAGACTTCTTTGTCTAATATCCATATCCCAAGATTGGCACTTGGGAAGTTAGAAATCTAGTCTATTTCCCTGAAGTCCAGGCAATGTAGATGGCCCCTTGGGTTCTAGAATGTTTATGGTTATTCACCCTTATTCCTAATAGTTATACTATTTTACTCACAAAGAGACTCCATCCTATCTTCCCTGTATTTTGCTGAAGTCCCATTAACAGAGCCTGAGATTTATTTGAAGGACAAGCAAATTTGAATTGGGTGCCTAGTATAAGTAATAAACCATATAAGGTACATTTGGAGCCACAGTCAAAAAAATGTAACAATGTGTGTCTCCAAGAAGCTTATTGTGTATTGGGAAAGACAAGTACACAATCACGTCAGGAGGCAAAATAAAATGCAAAAATATAGGAAAAAGAAAAGTGTAGAGAATTCCAGTCTAATTTATGAGAGAATTGGACCAAATATTTACTTACTTCACTTGAATTTTCTCCTCCAAAATAAATGGAGAATTACAGTTAGTTCTGTTTGTTTCTCTTACTGGCAAAATAAACTGAATTCCATGGAAATGGAGAGTTAAATTGGTTACCATAATGTGTAAGAAGCTCCAAAATAAGGATGAATGTGTTATTGCTTAGAATCACCAAGTCTATCTTAATTTAATATGTACTGTAACCTAACCTAATGATCCCCTGGGAACATATTGACTGTTTTAGCTTGCCCGAGCTGCTATCACAAATACCACAATCTGGTTTTGACTTAAATAAGAGGAATTTGTTGGCTCACAGTTTTGAGGTTAGAAAAAAACCAAGATATTGGCAAGACTTGCTTTCTCTCTGGAGACCAAGGCATTCTGGTGCTGACCTGTATTTCTGCCTCCCATCACATGGCAATGTCCTCTCCTTTCTAGCTTCTGTGATGTCCCAGTTTTCTTTATAAGGTCTTCAGTAATACAGATGTAAAACCACCCTCATTCAATTGGGCCACATCTTAAATAAAAATAATATCTTCAAGAGATCCTATTTACAATGGGTTCACATCCATAGGGACAGGGATTAAGATTAAGAATGTGTTTTTTGGGGTACATAATTCAACCTACCACACTGACTTCTCAATATTTTCCTTAATGTATTAAAGTAGACTGCAAAGAACTTAGAACAGAATGCATTGAAACTCAGAATTGGGGAAACAATATTTGGTTACCAGAATTTATTTTGCCAAGGTAGGGTAGTATGATATAGTGAGTTAGAGTGAAGATTCTGAAGCCAGAGTGCCTGGATTCAAATTCAGAGACCACTCTCTACTAGCAGTGTAACTTTGAGAAAATGATTCAATTTACCTCTGCCTCATCTATAAATGTGGATAATAATAGTTCTTACTGCATAAAGTTGCAGTAGGGATTAAATGAGTCAATTATATAAAGTATTTACAACAGTGCTGGTGGAACCTTTCTTAGAACTGTGAAGCCTCTTCTTGCTCCTCCCAGTTTATCTTCAGGGAAATTTGCATCTACAGTATGCCCATGAGAGTGGGAGTACTTGGTAACAGAAGTGAGGATTACTACAATTCTTATTTCATTGGAAATACAGAGAGTTAATACCAAGTGCATTTGTCTAGGAATTGGGAAGCATGGTTTCTGTTTTTCATTTTACTCATAACTAGCTTGACAACCTCTCTGATTTTCCCACTTAAAAGTATAATAAAAAGTTCAGACTAAAGCAGTGTCTCCAAAATGCCTCAGTGTTGGTCCATGACTAGGCATTCATAAATACTCAGAGAATTAAAAAATAGAATTGTAAAATAAAATAAAAGGAAAGGAAATGTAGTAATAACATTATTATTGTATTAGATCTCATCTTATTTATGTTAAACCTCACTTACCCTACATTTCTATACTATATAATGATGAGAAGATTGAGAAAGTTATGTATGTGTTACAAGCAGTAGTATCTAAGATTCTTTAGATTTAAAAAAATCAAGATACAGGAATATATGAACCTATATACACATATTTATTTGTGAACATTGATCATATGATACTATTCATATTCATAAACAGATGTATAAATGAATATATATCAGTCTATATAAATACATAGGAAAAGGAATGGACAAATGTATATTCAAATGTTAAGTCTGATTACCTTCAGGTAGGGCAAACTATGTTGAGTGGTAAAGGTACAGTAAATGTAATATTCACATTTAATTCTCTACAACTCTCCCTGTATGATTCTTTTATAAGCAAGGCTAGATTTTTGTTTGTCTTATGAGTTTTAAAAAGTTAAATTTATGGAGAAGATGTGAATTTAGAATAAAAAATAAGCAATCTGCATGATCTACAAATTTGGCTCCAAGTTTCCTCATGGCAAAAGTAAAAATGGCAACACCCTCAGTTTCAAAGCTTGCCTTGTCCACAGGGAAAAAAAATCCAGTTACCCTGGGGCAGAAACATTTTGCCTGGTATTAAGATATGAATACTATTTTAAGATTGCTCTCTAAGTAGGAGAATTGAACAATGGATATGACAATTTTCTCCAGATGTTACCTTCATAAAATGCAATAGAGGGTTTCTCAGGGCTGTTTCTTGGCGTGTCACTTAATATAACTAAGGTATAATGTGAAAGTTCCAATCTGAGGAAGCAATTATGCAAGGAACAAAGTTTTGACAGTTATTACCTTCCTCTTGCCAATTAGTGTCACTAACCATCAGTAAAATGAAAGGTAGTTGGAGGAAGGACAGTCACAGCTGTACCATCAACCCAGATATAGTGGTAACAATGAATCGCAACCTAAATGAAACTCAGTAAGGATAAAACACTAGTGAAATAACCCCTGGCCATTTCCTTAAACATCAATGTTTTGTAATAAGAACAGGAATCATTTATCAACAGCCACCTTCTTTATACGTCAAGTTTAATGATTGGAAATGCATATTTATGTTACCTCCTCTCATTGTCAATAACTTCTACTAAGCAACCCCCAGATGCAGAACCAAGCATGAAGCAGACACTGTTGATGCCCTGCCCATATTTCTTTTGCCTACCTGAGTTCACTGATAGCTACAAACAAGGACCATTTCCAGCTCCTGTTAGCTTCTCAACTCAAGCACCCATATCTGTCTTCTTCCCTGGCTGAGGGCTTTCTCCAGTGTGGCAGCCAGTCTGCCACATAAAGACAACAACTTGGAAATATGGGGTAATTCCACCTGGGGTACATTCAACCAGTGAAGGATGGGAACAGTGAAGAAATGTTGAAGTCCTCCCACCCCCACCCCCTTCTTTAGGAAGTCTGCTCCACATGCTTTTTCAAAAATTCCCTGGCAAGATAAAGCCCTAGCTGCTCACAGTGGTAATCTGCTCATAGACACACACTTTATTAGCTATCCTCTTTTATCATTTCCTCAGTTGTGCTTCCTGTGCTAGCCTCCAAAATTAAATATTTGCACCCAAGTCCTCACCTGAGAGTCTGCTTCCCCGGGGACCCAAAGAAAGACAAAGTACATTTTCACATTCTTATTTGAAATAAATTAGAATAGGATAAAACAGCTTCTGTCGAGTCCTTAGGCAGAAACTATGAGCCCTCTAAGGGCAGAGACAATATTTTTTAAAAGATTTCTTTAAAAGCTTAAGAATCAATATCTGGTAGGCAAGATGGCAGACTGGTGAGCTGTATGTTTTAGTTACTCCTCCAGGAAAGTAGGTAAAAAGCCAGGAACTGCGTGGACTGGACACCACAGAGCAATCTGTCTTTGGGCATACTTCATACAACACTCATGAAAACGTGGAACTGCTGAGATCAGCGAAATCTGTAAGTTTTTGCGGCCAGGGGACCCGCGCCCCTCCCTGCCAGGCTCAGTCCCGGGGGAGGAGGGGCTGTCAGCTCCAGGAAGGAGAAGGGAGAATTGCAGTGGCTGCTCTCATCGGAAACTCATTCTACTGATTCAAACTCCAACCATAGATAGACTGAGGCCAGACACCAGAGACTCTGAGAGCAGCCAGCCCAGCAGAGAGGAGACGGGCATAGAAGGAAAACAACACGAGAAGCTCCAAAGTAAAAGCAGAGGATTTTTGGAGTTCTGGTGAACACAGAAAGGGGAAGGGCGGAGATCAGGCCTTGAGGCGCATATGCAAATCCCGAAGCAAGGCTGATCTCTCTGCCCAGGGCACCTTTCCTTAATGGCCTGGTTGCTTTGTCTATTAGCATTTCAATAACCCATTAGATCTCTGAGGAGGGCCGTTTTTTTTTTTTTTTTTTTTTTTTTTAAAATCCTTTTTGCTTTTTTCTAAAACAATTACTCTAAGAAGCTCAATACAGAAAGCTTCAAAGAATTGAAATTTGGGCACGTCAAGTCAAGAGCAGAACTAAGAGAGCTCTGAGACAAAAGGCAATAATCCAGTGGCTGAGAAAATTCACTAAACAACACAACTTCCCAAGAAAAGGGGGGTGTCCGCTCACAGCCACCATCCTGGTGGACAGGAAACACTCCTGCCCATCGCCAGCCCCATAGCCCACAGCTGCCCCAGACAACCCAGTGTGACGGAAGTGCTTCAAATAACAGGCACACACCACAAAACTGGGCGTGGACATTAGCCTTCCCTGCAACCTCAGCTGAATGTCCCAGAGCTGGGAAGGGGGAGCAGTGTGAATTAACAGAGCCCCATTCAGCCATCATTTGAGCAGACTGGGAGCCTCCCAACACAGCCCAGCAGCCCAGAACTGCCCTGGGGGGACGGCACTCACCTGTGACATAGCACAGTCATCCCTCAACAGAGGACCCGGGGTGCACAGCCTGGAAGAGGGGCCCACTTGCAAGTCTCAGGAGCCATACGCCAATACCAAAGACTTGTGGGTCAGTGGCAGAGACAAACTGTGGCAGGACTGAACTGAAGGATTAGACTATTGCAGTAGCTTTAAAACTCTAGGATCATCAGGGAGATTTGATTGTTAGGGCCACCCCCCCTCCCCGACTGCCCAGAAACACGCCCCACATACAGGGCAGGCAACACCAACTACACACGCAAGCTTGGGACACCAATTGGGCCCCACAAGACTCACTCCCCCACTCACCAAAAGGCTAAGCAGGGGAGATCTGGCTTGTGGAGAACAGGTGGCTCGTGGACGCCACCTGCTGGTTAGTTAGAGAAAGTGTACTCCACGAAGCTGTAGATCTGATAAACTAGAGATAAGGACTTCAACTGGTCTACAAACCCTAAAAGAACCCTATCAAGGACAGCAAATGCCACGAGGCCAAAAACAACAGAAAATTATAAAGCATATGAAAAAAACCAGACGATATGGATAACCCAAGCCCAAGCACCCAAATCAAAAGACCAGAAGAGACACACCTAGAGCAGCTACTCAAAGAACTAAAGATGAACAATGAGACCCTAGTACGGGATATGAAGGAAATCAAGAAGACCCTAGAAGAGCATAAAGAAGACATTGCAAGACTAAATAAAAAATGGATGATCTTATGGAAATTAAAGAAACTGTTGACCAAATTAAAAAGATTCTGGACACTCATAGTACAAGACTAGAGGAAGTTGAACAACGAATCAGTGACCTGGAAGATGACAGAATGGAAAATGAAAGCATAAAAGAAAGAATGGGGAAAAAAAATTGAAAAACTCGAAATGGACCTCAGGGATATGATAGATAATATGAAGCGTCCGAATATAAGACTCATTGGTGTCCCAGAAGGGGAAGAAAAGGGTAAAGGTCTAGGAAGAGTATTCAAAGAAATTGTTGGGGAAAACTTCCCAAATCTTCTAAACAACATAAATACACAAATCATAAATGCTCAGCGAACTCCAAATAGAATAAATCCAAAAAAACCCACTCCGAGACATATACTGATCACACTGTCAAACATAGAAGAGAAGGAGCAAGTTCTGAAAGCAGCAAGAGAAAAGCAATTCACCACATACAAAGGAAACAGCATAAGACTAAGTAGTGACTACTCAGCAGCCACCATGGAGGCGAGAAGGCAATGGCACGATATATTTAAAATTCTGAGAGAGAGGAATTTCCAGCCAAGAATACTTTATCCAGCAAAGCTCTCCTTCAAATTTGAGGGAGAGCTTAAATTTTTCACAGACAAACAAATGCTGAGAGAATTTGCTAACAAGAGACCCTGCCCTACTGGAGATACTAAAGGAGCCCTACAGACAGAGAAACAAAGACAGGACAGAGAGACTTGGAGAAAGGTTCAGTACTAAAGAGATTCGGTATGGGTACAATAAAGGATATTAATAGAGAGAGGGAAAAATATGGCAAACATAACCCAAAGGATAAGATGGCCGATTCAAGAAATGCCTTCACGGTTTTAACGTTGAATGTAAATGGATTAAACTCCCCAATTAAAAGATATAGATTCGCAGAATGGATCAAAAAAATGAACCATCAATATGTTGCATACAAGAGACTCATCTTAGACACAGGGACACAAAGAAATTGAAAGTGAAAGGATGGAAAAAAATATTTCATGCAAGCTACAGCCAAAAGAAAGCAGGTGTAGCAATATTAATCTCAGATAAAATAGGACTTCAAATGCAGGGATGTTTTGAGAGACAAAGAAGGCCACTACATACTAATAAAAGGGGCAATTCAGCAAGAAGAAATAACAATCGTAAATGTCTATGCACCCAATCAAGGTGCCACAAAATACATGAGAGAAACACTGGCAAAACTAAAGGAAGCAATTGATGTTTCCACAATAATTGTGGGAGACTTCAACACATCACTCTCTCCTATAGATAGATCAACCAGACAGAAGACCAATAAGGAAATTGAAAACCTAAACAATCTGATAAATGAATTAGATTTAACAGACATCTACAGGACATTACATCCCAAATCACCAGGATACACATACTTTTCTAGTGCTCACGGAACTTTCTCCAGAATAGATCATATGCTGGGACATAAAACAAGCCTCAATAAATTTAAAAAGATTGAAATTATTCAAAGCACATTCTCTGACCACAATGGAATACAATTAGAAGTCAATAACCATCAGAGACTTAGAAAATTCACAAATACCTGGAGGTTAAACAACACACTCCTAAACAATCAGTGGGTTAAAGAAGAAATAGCAAGAGAAATTGCTAAATATATAGAGACGAATGAAAATGAGAACACAACATACCAAAACCTATGGGATGCAGCAAAAGCAGTGCTAAGGGGGAAATTTATAGCACTAAACGCATATATTAAAAAGGAAGAAAGAGCCAAAATCAAAGAACTAATGGATCAACTGAAGAAGCTAGAAAATGAACAGCAAACCAATCCTAAACCAAGTACAAGGAAAGAAATAACAAGGATTAAAGCAGAAATAAATGACATAGAGAACAAAAAAACAATAGAAAGGATAAATATCACCAAAAGTTGGTTCTTTGAGAAGATCAACAAGATTGACAAGCCCCTAGCTAGACTGACAAAATCAAAAGAGAGAAGACCCATATAAACAAAATAATGAATGAAAAAGGTGACATAACTGCAGATCCTGAAGAAATTAAAAAAATTATAAGAGGATATTATGAACAACTGTATGGCAACAAACTGGATAATGTAGAAGAAATGGACAATTTCCTGGAAACATATGAACAACCTAGACTGACCAGAGAAGAAATAGAAGACCTCAACCAACCCATCACAAGCAAAGAGATCCAATCAGTCATCAAAAATCTTCCCACAAATAAATGCCCAGGGCCAGATGGCTTCACAGGGGAATTCTACCAAACTTTCCAGAAAGAACTGACACCAATCTTACTCAAACTCTTTCAAAACATTGAAAAAATGGAACACTACCTAACTCATTTTATGAAGCTAACATCAATCTAATACCAAAACCAGGCAAAGATGCTACAAAAAAGGAAAACTACCGGCCAATCTCCCTAATGAATATAGATGCAAAAATCCTCAACAAAATACTTGCAAATCGAATCCAAAGACACATTAAAAAAATCATACACCATGACCAAGTGGGGTTCATTCCAGGCATGCAAGGATGGTTCAACATCAGAAAAACAATCAATGTATTACAACACATTAAAAACTCGAAAGGGAAAAATCAATTGATCATCTCAATAGATGCTGAAAAAGCATTTGACAAAATCCAACATCCCTTTTTGATAAAAACACTTCAAAAGGTAGGAATTGAAGGAAACTTCCTCAACATGATAAAGAGCATATATGAAAAACCCACAGCCAGCATAGTACTCAATGGTGAGAGACTGAAAGCCTTCCCTCTAAGATCAGGAACAAGACAAGGATGCCCGCTGTCACCACTGTTATTCAACATTGTGCTGGAAGTGCTAGCCAGGGCAATCCGGCAAGACAAAGAAATAAAAGGCATCCAAATTGGAAAAGAAGAAGTAAAACTGTCATTGTTTGCAGATGATATGATCTTATATCTAGAAAACCCTGAGAAATCAACGATACACCTACTAGAGCTAATAAACAAATTTAGCAAAGTAGCGGGATACAAGATTAATGCACATAAGTCAGTAATGTTTCTATATGCTAGAAATGAACAAACTGAAGAGACACTCAAGAAAAAGATACCATTTTCAATAGCAACTAAAAAAATCAAGTACCTAGGAATCAACTTAACCAAAGATGTAAAAGACCTATACAAAGAAAACTACATAACTCTACTAAAAGAAATAGAAGGGGACCTTAAAAGATGGAAAAATATTCCATGTTCATGGATAGGAAGGCTAAATGTCATTAAGATGTCAATTCTACCCAAACTCATCTACAGATTCAATGCAATCCCAATCAAAATTCCAACAACCTACTTTGCAGACTTGGAAAAGCTAGTTATCAAATTTATTTGGAAAGGGAAGATGCCTCGAATTGCTAAAGACACTCTAAAAAAGAAAAACGAAGTGGGAGGACTTACACTCCCTGACTTTGAAGCTTATTATAAAGCCACAGTTGCCAAAACAGCATGGTACTGGCACAAAGATAGACATATAGATCAATGGAATCGAATTGAGAATTCAGAGATAGACCCTCAGATCTATGGCCGACTGATCTTTGATAAGGCCCCCAAAGTCACCGAACTGAGCCATAATGGTCTTTTCAACAAATGGGGCTGGGAGAGTTGGATATCCATATCCAAAAGAATGAAAGAGGACCCCTACCTCACCCCCTACACAAAAATTAACTCAAAATGGACCAAAGATCTCAATATAAAAGAAAGTACCATAAAACTCCTAGAAGATAATGTAGGAAAACATCTTCAAGACCTTGTATTAGGAGGCCACTTCCTAGACTTTACACCCAAAGCACAAGCAACAAAAGAGAAAAATAGATAAATGGGAACTCCTCAAGCTTAGAAGTTTCTGCACCTCAAAGGAATTTCTCAAAAAGGTAAAGAGGCAGCCAACTCAATGGGAAAAAATTTTTGGAAACCATGTATCTGACAAAAGACTGATATCTTGCATATACAAAGAAATCCTACAACTCAATGACAATAGTACAGACAGCCCAATTATAAAATGGGCAAAAGATATGAAAAGACAGTTCTCTGAAGAGGAAATACAAATGACCAAGAAACACATGAAAAAATGTTCAGCTTCACTAGCTATTAGAGAGATGCAAATTAAGACCACAATGAGATACCATCTAACACCGGTTAGAATGGCTGCCATTAAACAAACAGGAAACTACAAATGCTGGAGGGGATGTGGAGAAATTGGAACTCTTATTCATTGTTGGTGGGACTGTATAATGGTTCAGCCACTCTGGAAGTCAGTCTGGCAGTTCCTTAGAAAACTAGATATAGAGCTACCATTCGATCCAGCGATTGCACTCCTCGGTATATACCCGGAAGATCGGAAAGCAGTGACATGAACAGATATCTGCACGCCAATGTTCATAGCAGCATTATTCACAATTGCCAAGAGATGGAAACAACCCAAATGTCCTTCAACAGATGAGTGGATAAATAAAATGTGGTATATACACACGATGGAATACTACGCGGCAGTAAGAAGGAACGATCTGGTGAAACATATGACAACATGGATGAACCTTGAAGACATAATGCTGAGCGAAATAAGCCAGGCACAAAAAGAGAAATATTATATGCTACCACTAATGTGAACTTTGAAAAATGTAAAACAAATGGTTTATAATGTAGAATGTAGGGGAACTAGCAGTAGAGAGCAATTAAGGAAGGGGGAACAATAATCCAGGAAGAACAGATAAGCTATTTAACGTTCTGGGGATGCCCAGAAATGACTATGGTCTGTTAATTTCTGATGGTTGTAGTAGGAACAAGTTCACTGAAATGTTGCTATATTATGTAACTTTCTTGGGGTAAAGTAGGAACATGTTGGAAGTTAAGCAGTTATCTTAGGTTAGTTGTCTTTTTCTTACTCCCTTGCTATGGTCTCTTTGAAATGCTCTTTTATTGTATGTTTGTTTTCTTTTTAACTTTTTTTTTCATACAGGTGATTTGAAAAAAGAAGGGAAAGTTAAAAAAAAAAAAAAAAAAAAAAAAAAAAAAAAGAAAAAAGACAAACAAGGGGAAAAAAAAAAAAAAAAAAGATGTAGTGCCCCCTTGAGGAGCCTGTGGAGAATGCAGGGGTATTCGCCTACCCCACCTCCATGGTTGCTAACATGACCACAGACATAGGGGAGTGGTGGTTTGATGGGTTGAGCCCTCTACCATAAGTTTTACCCTTGGGAAGACGGTTGCTGCAAAGGAGAGGCTAGGCCTCCCTATATTTGTGCCTAAGAGTCTCCTCCTGAATGCCTCTTTGTTGCTCAGATGTGGCCCTCTCTCTCTGGCTAAGCCAACTTGAAAGGTGAAATCACTGCCCTCCCCCCTACGTGGGATCAGACACCCAGGGAAGTGAATCTCCCTGGCAACGTGGAATATGACTCCCAGGGAGGAATGTAGACCTGGCACCGTGGGACGGAGAACATCTTCTTGACCAAAAGGGGGATGTGAAAGGAAATGAAATAAGCTTCAGTGGCAGAGAGATTCCAAAAGGAGCCGAGAGGTCACTCTGGTGGGCACTCTTATGCACACTTTAGACAACCCTTTTTAGGTTCTAAAGAATTGGGGTAGCTGGTGGTGGATACCTGAAACTATCAAACTACAACCCAGAACCCATGAATCTCGAAGACAGTTGTATAAAAATGTAGCTTATGAGGGGTGACAATGGGATTGGGAAAGCCATAAGGACCAAACACCACTTTGTCTAGTTTATGGATGGATGTGTAGAAAAGTAGGGGAAGGAAACAAACAGACAAAGGTACCCAGTGTTCTTTTTTACTTCAATTGCTCTTTTTCACTCTAATTATTATTCTTGTTATTTTTGTGTGTGTGCTAATGAAGGTGTCAGGGATTGATTTAGGTGATGAATGTACAACTATGTAATGGTACTGTAAACAATCGAAAGTACAATTTGTTTTGTATGACTGCGTGGTATGTGAATATATCTCAATAAAATGATGATTTAAAAAAAAAAAAAAGGCACTGAAAAAAAAAAAAAAAAAAAAAAAAGATTATGTAGGTGACTCACAGGGGTGTAAATCTCAGGGGAATGAACCTGGACCTGGCAACACAGGATTGAGAGGGCCTTCTGTACCAAGAGGGGAGGGAGTGATGAAGCGAAGTAGGGTTTCAGTGGCTGGGAGATCTCAGGTGGAGTTGAGAGGTCATTCTGGAGGGTATTCGTATGCATTATATAGTTATCCCTTTTTAGTTTTTAGTGTATTGGAGTGACTAGAAGGAAATACCTGAAACTGTTACATACAATCCAGTATCCTTGATTCCTGAAGATGATCATATAACTATATACCTTATATGGTGTGACTGTGTGATTATGAAAACCTTGTGGCTCACACTCCCTTTATCCAGTGTATGGACAAATAGAGTAGAAAAAAGGGGGACAAAAAGTAAATGAATAATGGGGGGGAAAAGGAGTATGGGGTGTTTTGGGAGTTCTTTTTTACTTTTATTTTTATTCTTATCCTTTGGAGTAATGAAAATGTTAAAGAACATTGATTGTGGTGATGAATGCACAACTATGTGATGATACTGTGAACAACCATACATTTTAGATGACTGCATGGTATGTGACTATATCTCAATAAAATTGAATTTAAACAAAAAAAAAAAAAAAAAAAAAAAAAAAAAAGAATCAATATCTGGCATTGTAGAATATATGCAAAAATCAGATTTCTAGGAATCACTGTTATAGCCTGACTGTGAAAGATCTGCTTCCTCAGTTAACATTCCTCAAATCCATGTTAAAGACTGCACCTTTGAGATACTTGTATTGAATGAATAAAGAGCCTGTCTACATCATTTCCTTCAATCAATCTTCCTTCCTGAACATGTGATAATCTTGCAAAACCAAAAAGCAAACCAAAATGATTTATTTAAACATGCCTACCAGGTGATCACTGCCTTAGTTGTCTTTTCAGAAATTGTAGCAGCCCAGAGGGTTTCCTGTGCTTTAAGCTTGAAATTAGTTCTGGAGAATAAAGACAAATATGCTTTACTTGGTTATGAGATCATGAAACACAATGAGTAATGTTCGGTATGTTGCCTCTCTCCTAGGTTTGGGATACAGCAGAGAAAAGCATGCACTGTTCTTATAAAATTTGTGTTTACCGAGGGAGGAGAGGGTCAAAGAGGAATATTAAATTCAATAATAATGGACCATATTTGCAAATGTTTTGTAGTAAATGTGGTAAAGTTATGAAATATCTCTGCCCCTTTTCCTGCAGTTCTCTAGCATGCAGAGCCTGAATTTGCTTCTGAATGAAGAACTTATCTCCAGGGGTCAGAAATACTTCAATTCACACATGGCCCAAGGCTTTAAATTATGACCAATTTGTTTTTGTCCCTTTGCTAGCTTTTTGTTTTGAAAATAGCTTTCACATAGAAACCATCCCAATATGTTCCATCCAGCATACAAGATAGGTGATGGCATTTGTGGATAGAATATCTGTTTTGAAGTAAATGCCAAGATTGATCAGGATCTATTGCAGTTGGTTTCTCATAACTTTTATTTTCCTCTGGAAAGGTAAGACTGCATTAAGAAATCATGCAAACCTTATTTCAAAGACCCTTATCATTTCCTGGTGCTAACCCTTCCCTGAAATCAACTACTGTCATGAAACTACTGTGGTGTTCAGATAATCAAAGCAATATTAAGAAGCTTTATTCTAACAGAATCTTAAATTTCTTCAAGACTAGACATTTGGATAGTAAAGGTATATTAAGATCTTCTAATGGTTCACTGTATTATTGGAGATATACTTTCTTAATTTCTCTGTATCTTTTGCCAGAGCCATATAATGTGTATAAAACCTATTTGCCTCTTCAGTTAATATAAAGTCATCCTTAACAGCTGTGGAAAGAATTTAAGCATTGATTTATGGATGGAGCAAAGCTTAGCAGAAAGAGTATTATAACTTCCTCAGGAATATGGTTAATTTCCTTCAATGCACCACTGTGATGGACTGAATATTTATTATACACAGATAATTGAATAATAAACACTTGTATGAATGAATGAGCATAATTTTCAGGTGTTTGCACTAAGTGGAAGTAAAGAGTTACTGAATGTATGTGGGAATTAGTGAGTGGAAAGTCAAGATACATTTTATGCATTTATTTTATTTATTTCTGTTAGAGAAGTTGTAGGTCTATAAAAAATCATGCATAAAATACAGAGTTCTCATATACCACCATATTATTAGCACCTTACATTAATGTGGTAATTTGTTATAATTCAAGAATGAACATTTTTATAAATGTGCTTTATCTATAATCCATTGTTTACAATAGGGTTCACAGTGTTGTACAGTCCTATGTTGTTTTATGAAATTTTTATTCTAGTAACATATATACAACATAGATTTTCCCCTTTTAACCACATTTAGATATATATTTCAGTGCAGTTAGCAACATTGACAAGGTTGTGCTAACATCACCACCATCCATTACCAAAACATTTGATAAACCCATATAGAAACTTTCTACAATTTAAACAGTAACTCCCCATTCCCTAACCCAGCCAATACCCTGGAAAACTATATTCTAGATGCTGACTCTAAGAGTTTGCTTATTCAAATTATTTCCTATCAGTGAAGTCATGCAATATTTCCTTGTGCCAGTTTGAATGTATTATGTCCCCCCAAATGCCATTATCTTTGATGTAATCTTGTGTGGGCAGACCTATAGTGTTAATTAGTTGAAATTCTTTGAGTGCTTGCATGGAAATGTGCCCCATCCAACTGTAGGTGATAACTCTGATGAGATAATTTCCATGGAGGCGTGGCCCCACCCATTCAGGATGGGCCTTGATCAGTGGAGCCATATAAATGGGCTGGCAAACAGAAGGAACTCAGTGCAGCTGAGACTGACATTTTGAAGAGGAGCTACAGCCAAGAGGGACACTTTGAAGAACGCACAGGAGCTGCAGATGAGAGACAGTTTGAAGACGGCTGTTGAAACCAGACTCTTGCTCCGGAGAAGCTAAGAGAGGACAGATACCCCAAGTGCAACTAGGAGTGACATTATTGAGGAGCTGCAGTCTAGAGAGGAACATCCTGGGAGAAACCCATTTTGAAATCAGAACTTTGGAGCAGATGCCAGCCACGTGCCTTCCCAGCTAACAGAGGTTTTCCGGACACCATTGGCCATCCTCCAGTGAAGGTACCCGATTGCTGATGTGTTACCTTGGACACTTCATGGCCTTAAGACTGTAACCGTGCAACCAAATAAACCCCCTTTTATAAAAGCCAATCCATCTCTGGTGTTTTGCATTCTGGCAGCATTAGCAAACTAGAACATTCCCCTTTTGTGTTTGGCTTATTTCATTTAACAAGATGTTTTTCAAGGCTCATCCATGTTGTCGCTTGAATCAGAACTTCATTCCTTTTTATGACTCAGTAATATTCCACTGTTTATGTATGCCACATTTTATTTATCTATTAATCAGTTGATGGACATTTGGGTTGCTCCCATCTTTTGGAAATTGTGAATAATGCTCCTGTGAACACTGGAGTGCAAATATCTGTTCAAATCCCTGCTTTCAAAATTTTTGGGTATATTCCTAGAAGTGGGATTGCCAGATCATATGGTAATTCTACACTTAAATTCCTGAGAAAATGCCAAACTCTCTTCCACAGTGGCTGAATCATTTTAAATTCCCACCAACAATGAATGTGTTCCTATTTCTTCACATCCTCTCAAACACTTGTAGTTTTCTGTTTTTAATTTTTTTAATGGCAGCGATTCTCATGGGTGTGAAATGGTATCTCACTGTGGTTTGGATTTGTATTTCCCTGATGGCTTGTGACGTTGAGCATTTTTTCATGTGCTTTTTGGCCCTTTGCATATCTTCTTTGGAGAAAGATTTATTTAAGTCATTTACCCATTTATTAGATATGTTTTTCTTTTTATTGTTGAGTTGTAGGATTTCTGTATATATTCTGGATATTAAACCCTTACTGAATATGAGGTTTCCAAATACTTTCTCCCATTTGAATAGCTTGTCTTTTTACTTTCATAAGAACATCCTTTGATGCCCCAAAGTTTAAAATTTTGATGAGGTCCCATTTATCTATTTTTTCTTTTGTTGCTTGTGCTTTGGGTGTAAAGTCTAAGAAACCATTGTCTAACACAAGGTCTTGAAGATGCTTCCCTGTGTTTATTCCAGAAGTTTGATAGTTCTGGTTCTTATATGTAGGTCTGCAATTCATTCTGAGGTGACTTTTGTATATGGTGTGAAGTAAGAGTCCACCTTCATTCTTTTGCACATGCAAATCCAGTTTTCCCAGCACCATTTGTTCAAGCAACTATTCTTGTCTCATTTAGTGGACTTGGCACCATTGTCAAAAATCAGTTGATCATAAATATGTGGATTTATTTCTGAACTCTCAGTTTGATTGCATTGTTCTACATGTCTGTCTTTTCGCCAGTACCATGCTGTTTTGAGCACTGTAGATTTGTAATAAATGCTAAGATTGGGAAGTATGAGTCCTCCAACTTTGTTTTCTTTTTCAAAATAGTTTTGTCTAGTCAGGGCCCCTTACCCTTACATATAAATTATTTTAAAGCAGTTTTATTGAGATATAGTCACATTACCATTCAATCCATCTAGAGTGTACAATTAATGGCTTTTAGTATAATCACAGAGTTGTGCATTCATCACCACAATCGGTTTCAGAATATTTTCATTATGCCAAGAAGAAAAGCCCCATACCCCTTAGCAGTCACATCTCAATCCCTCTATCCTTCTCTAGCCCTACATACCACTAATCTAATTCTGTCTCTATAGATTTATTTATATTTTCATTTTATACAAATGGAACCATACCAAATGTAGTACTTTGTGTCTGGTTTCTTTCACTGAGAATAATGTTTTTTTTAAATTATTTTTTTAAATAGAGAGGTTGTAGGTTTACAGAAGAGTCATGAAAAATACAACATTCCTATATGCACACCTATCGTTGACACTGCATTAGTGTGGTACCTTTGCTACAATTGATGAAAGAATATTAAGATATAACTGTTAACTATAGTCCATAGTTTATATTAGGTATATTTTTCCCATATACCACATTATTGTTAATACCTTGTAACAGTGATGCACTTTTGTTCTAATCATGAGAGAACGTTCTCATATTTCTAATATTAACCACAGTCCATCGTCCACAACAGGGTTCACTGTGTTATACAGTCCCATGTTTTATCTTCTAATTTTCCTTCTGTAACATACACAAACCAAAACTTCCCCTTTCAGCCACATTCACCAATATAATTCAGCACTGATATTTATACTTACAATAATGTGCTAACATCACCACTATCCATTTCCAAACATTTGCTGTCAACCTAAAGAGAAATTCTGCACAACATAAGCATCAGCTCTGCTTTCTCTACCCCCAATCTATCCCATGGTAACTTGTATTCTAGATTCTTACTTTATGAGTTTGCTTATTATAATTAGTTCATATCAGTTAGTACATACAGTATTTGTCCTTTTGTGCATGGCTTATTTCACTCAACATAATGTCCTCAAGGTTCATCCATGTTGTCGCATGCATCAGGACATCATTCCTTCTTAGAACTGAATAATATCCCATTGTATGTGTATACGACATTTTGTTTATCCATTCGTAGGTTGATGGACACTTGGGTTGCTTCTATCTTTTGACAATTGTGAATAATGCCTCTATGAACATCATTGTGTAATTGGCTGTTCACATCCTTGCTTTCAATTCTTCTGAGTATATACCTAGTAGTGGGATTGCTGCATCATATGGCAATTCTATAGATAGCCTCCTGAGGAAGCACCAAACTATCTTTAACAGTGGCTGTACCATTTTCCATTCCTGTCAGCAGTGAATAAGTATTAATATTTCTCCATATCCTCTCCAACACTTGTAGTTTTCTGTTTTTAATAGTGGCCATTCTAGTAGATGTGAAATGATATCTCGTGATTTCAATTTGCATTTCCCTAATAGGTAGTGATGTTGAGCATCTTTTCATATGCTTTTTAAGCATTTGCTTTTCTTCTTTGGAAAAATGCTATTCAATGCTTTTGCCCATTTTTTCAATTGAGTTATTTGTGTTTTTATTGCTGAGTTGTAGGATTTCTTTATATAATCTGGATATTAAACCCTTATTGGAAATGTGATTTACAAATATTTTCTCCAATTGCATGAGCTGCCTTTTCACTTTCTTGACAAAGTCCTTTGAAGCACAGAAGTTTTTAATTTTGAGGAGATCCAATGTACAAATTTTTTCTTTTGTTGCTTGTGCTTTGGGTGTAAAGTCTAAGAAACCATTGCCTACCACAAGATCTTGAAGATGCTTCCCTACGTTTTCTTCTAGGAGTTTTATGTCCTGGCTCTTATATTTAGGTCTTTGATCCATTTTAAGGTAATTTATGTTATGTGATAGGGGTCCTCTTTCATTCTTTTGTATATGGATATACAGTTCCCCCCAGCACCATTTCTTAAAGAGAATATTCTCTCATAATTGGGTGGACTTGGCAGCCTTGTCAAATATCAAGTGGCCATAGTTGTGAGGGTCTATTTCTGAAATCTCAGTTTGATTTCATTGGTTAGTATATCTACCTTTATGCCAGTGCCATGCTTTTGACCACTGTAGCTTTGTAATATGCTTTAAAGTCAGGAAGTATGAGTCCACCAACTTGTTCTTCTTTTTAAAGATGTTTTTGGCTATTCATGTCCCCTTACCCTTCCAAATAAATTTGATAATTAGCTTTTCCATTTCTTCAAAGTTGGCTTTTGGAATTTTGATTGGTATTGTGTTGAATCTGTTAATTAATTTGGGTAGAATTGACATCTTAATGATATGTAGTCTTCCTTTCCATGAATACAGAATGCCCTTCCATTTATTTAGGTCTTCTTTTATTTCTTTTACCAATATCTTTCTGTGTACAAGTACTTTACATCCTTGGTTAAATTTATTCTGAAATATTTGATTCTTTTAGTTGCTATTATAAACGGAATTTTTTCTTGATTTCATTACTAATATATAGAAACACTAATGATTTTTTGCCTGTTGATCTTGTATCCTGCCACTTTCCTGAACTTGTTTATTAGCTCTAGCTGCTTTGTTGTAGATTGTTCAGGACTTTCTATGTATAGGATCAAGTCATCTGCAAATGGCGAAAGTTTTACCTTTTCCTTTCCAATTTGGATGCCTTTATTTTTTTTTTTCTTGCCTAACTGCTGTAGCAAGAACTTCTTGCATAATGATGAATAACAGTTGTCACAGTGGACCCCCTTGTCTTGCTCCAGATTTTAGAGGGACAGCTTTTAGTCTTTCACCATTGAGTATGATGTTAGCTTTGGGTTTTTCATATATGCCCTTTATCATATTGAGGAAGTTTCCTTGTATTCCTAGCTTTCAAAGTGTTTTTATGAAGAAAGGATGCCAGATTTTGCAAATTCCTTTTCTGCATCAATTGAGATGATCATGTGGTTTTTTTCCCTTTGATTTGTTAACGTGGTGTATTACATTATTTGATTTTCTTGTGTTGAACTACTATTGCCTTCCTGGGATAAAACCCATTTATTATGGTGTATAATTCTTTTAATGTGCTATTTAATTTGATTTGCAAGTATTTTGTTGAGGATTTTGGCATCAATATTCATCATAGAGATTGTTCTGTAATTTTATGCTTGCAGCATCTTTATCTGGCTTTGGTGTTAGGGTGATGTTGGCCTCATAGAATGAGTTAGGTTGTGTCCCTCCTCTTCATTCTTTGAAGAATTTGAGCAGCATTGGTATTAATTCTTCATGAAATGATTGGTAGAATTCACTTGTGAAACATCTGGTCCTGGGCTTTTCTCTGTTGGGAAGGTTTTGATGACTGATTCAATCTCTTTACTTGTAATTAGTCTGTTGTCTGTTGAAGTCTTCAATTTCTTCCAGAGTCAGGGTAGATTGTTTGTGTGGTTCTAGACATTTGTCTGTCTCATGTAAGTTTTCTAAATTGTTGGCATACAGTTGTTCATAGTATCCTCTTATGATCCTTTTTTATTTCTGTGGAGTTAGTAGTAATGCTCCCCCCCCATTTCTGATTTTTAGAATTTGCATTTTCTCTCTTTTTTTTCCTTTGTCCATCTAAGTAAGGGTTTGCCAATTTTAATGATCCTCTGGAAGAACCAACTCTTGTTTTGTTAATTCTCTCTATTGATTTTTATTTTCAATTTCATTTATTTCTGCTCTAACCTTATTATTTCTTTCTTACTGATTGCTTTGGGATTAGTTTGCTAACCTTTTTCTAGTTCCTCCAGATGTGCAATTAAGTCTTTGATTTTAACTCTTACTTCTTTTCTAATGTAGCCATTTAGGGTTGTAAATTTCCCTGTCAGCACTGCCTTCACTGCATCCTGTATGTTTTGATGTTGTGTTCATGCTTTCATTTGTCTCCAGATATTTATTGCTTTCTCTTGCTGTGTATAAGTTCAATCTTTTAAAATTTATAAGACTTGTTTTGTGACCCAATATGTGGTCTCTCCTGGAGAATGATCCATGAGCTTTAGATAAGTATGTATGTCCTTATATTTTGGGGTACAATTTTCTGCATATGTCTGTTAGTTCTAGCTCCTTTGTCTTATTATTCAAGTTTTTTTTCATTGTTGATCCTCTCTCTAGGTGTTCTGCCTATTGAAGAGAGTGGCATATTTAAGTCTTCAACTATAATTGTAGAGACATCAGTTTCTCCATTCAGCTTTGCCAGTCTTTCCCTCATGTGTTTTGGGACACCCTAGTTAGGTACATCAATATTTCTGATTGTTATTTCTTCTTGGTGGATAGGCCCTTTTACTAATATAGTGCCCTTCTTTCTCTCTTACAACAGTTTTGCACTTAAAGTCTGTTTTGTCTGATATTAGTCTAGTTACCCCGGCTCTTTCTTGGTTACACTTCGCATGAATATATTTTTCCTACCTTTCACTTTCAACTTATTTGTGTCCTTTGATCTAAGGTGAGTCTCTTGTAGACAGCTTATAGATGGATCATACTTTGTTATCCATTCTGCCTGCCTGTTTCTTTTGGCTGGGGAGTTTAACCCATTAGCATTCAATGATATACTGTAAAGACAGTACTTACCTCAAACATTTTATCCTTTGGTTGTTATGTGTCATATCTTAGTTTTGTCTCTATTTTTACCTTTTTACTTACACTTACTGATAATCACCCTGTCTTTTACTTTCAGCCTTCAGAACTCCTTTAGTATTTCTTATAGGTCTGGTCTCTTGTTGACAGACTCTCTCAGTTTCTGTTTATCTGTGAATATTTTAAACTCTCCCTCATTTTTCAAAGACAGTTTTGCTGGATAAAGAATTCTTGGCTGGCAGTTTTTCTCTTTCAATACTTAAAATATATCATACCACTGTATTCTCACCTCCATGGTTTCCAATGAGAAATTGGCACTTAATCATATTACACTTCTTTTGCATCTGATGAATTGCTTTCCTCTTGTCACTTTCAGGATTCTCCCTTTGTCTCCGGCTTTTGACATTTTGATTAGTATGTGTCTCAGAGTATGTCTATTAGGATTTATTCTGTTTGGAGCATATTGTGCTTCTTGGACATGTATATTTATGTCTTTCCTAAGAATTGGGAAATTTTCAGCTGTTATTTCCTCAAATATCCTTTCTGCCCCCTCTTCTCGTCTCCTTCTGGTCCACCCATGACATGTATGTCTGCGTGCTTTGTACTGTCATTCAATTCCTTCAGACCCTTCTCAATTTTCTCCATCCTTTTCTCTATCTGTTGATCTTTTTGCTAGTTCACTGATTCTTTCTTCTGCCTGTTCAAGTCTGCTCTTGTATGCCTCCAGTGTATTTTAATCTCTTCTATTGTGCCTTTCATTCCCAAAAGTTCTGTTATGTTTCTTTTCATATGTTCAAAGATTTCTTTACACTCACCAGTGTCTTCCAAATACCCTTTATCTCTTTAGCCATATTTTCCTTCATTTCTTTGAGTTGATTTATGAGATTATTCTTTAATATATTTGATTAGTTGTTCCAAATTCTGTATCTCCTTTGATTTTTTAATTTGTTCCTTTAGCTGGGCCATATCTTCCTGTTTCTTAATATGGCTTATAATTTTTTCCTGATATCTAGGCCTCTGATTATCTAGATAAGTTTGTTCTGAAGGTCAGTTTTTCTCTTGTCTTGGGTTTTATTGTTGATTGTCTTTGTGTTAAAGCTCTTCTTTGACACTTAGTTCAACTTATTCTACCTTTTGAATTGCCCATTTAAACTGATCAGATGTTTTCAGCTCTTCTTACTCTAATTCTTGCCCTGGGTTTATGGTACCATTTTTAAGATTGCACTGTTTGTGCATTTTTTTGTTATCCCCAGGAGAAAGCTTCCTTTCCTCTGTTCCTTCTCCAGGAATCTTGATCTGTTCTGTTTGTTTTTGTTTCTCTCTATAGTTTTCTTCACTCTGTTTTCATTGCTTCTAGCTATTTTTGCCTGGAGGGCAAATTATGGGAGGAGGGTCACCATGGGGTATACATTACCAAGTCAATATTTCCCAGCCAAAACATGGCCAGGGACCCACAAAGAGGGCACAGACCATTTCCAAAATCCCTAAGATGAGGGTCAGGAAAATGCCAGAAAGCCTTTTTGACCACTGCCCAAAATTGCTCTTTCCTGGCCTGTCCAACAGATGATACTCTTCAGCAAACTTTATCTGCACCCATAAGGAATTCTTCATCTTTTAACCTCCACCACTTTCACTCTTGTTGGGAGGAAGGGCTGTAACAATGACTGAAGCAGTGCCTTTTGGGGGTGGGCCCCATACATGGTTTGAATCCAAGACTCAGCAATCCAAATTTGCTACTCAAAGGCTATTTATTATCAGTTCTCAGCTGTGCCCTGCCCTGTCCTTGGGGAGGAGGGCCTGCACACCCTTCTCTGTCCACAGCAGTCACCCATGGAGGATCTGTGCTGTCAGTCACCACTGAGTGATTTACTCACTGTTTTTTTACAGTAGTGCCTTGGCTATTTCATCCCGATCTTCCCTGCCTGCTGTATAATGCTCCCCTGGCCACCAGACACCTAGAATGCTTGTTTGTGACAGTTTCTGCCAATCCACTAGCTGTTTTTGGAGGATGAGTGAACACTGAAGCTCCCTAATCCGCCATCTTCCCCAGAAGTTACAAATAAACTTGATGATTGCCTTTTCCATTTCTGCAGAGAAGGTTCTTAGAATTTTGATAGGGATTGTGTTGAATCTGTAAATTGCTTTGGGTAGGATTGGCATATTAACAATACTTAGTCTTCCAATCCATGAACATGGAATGTTCTTCCATTATTTAGGTCTTCTTTGGTCTCTTTTAGCAATGTCTTGTAAATTTCTGTTTACTAGTCCTTTACATCCCTGGTTGGATTAATTCCTAGATATTTGATTCTTTTCATTGATATTGAAAATGGAATTTTTTCTTGATTTCTTCTTCAGAATATTCGTTAGTAGTATATATATAAACACTAGTGATTTTTGAGTGTTGATCTTGTACTCCATCATTTTCCTGAATTCATTTATTAGTGATAGTAGCTTTACTGTGGATTTTTCAGGATTTTCTATATATAGGATCATGTCATCTGCAAATACAGAAAGTTGTTCTTCTTCCTTTCCAATTTGAATTCCTTTTATTTCTTTCTCTTCCCTAATTCTTCTAGCTAGAATTTCCAGTACAATGTTGAACAATAGTGTTGACAGTGTACATCCTTTTCTTGTTCTTGATCTTAGAAGGAAAGTTTTCAGTCTTTCACAATTGAGTATGTTGTTTTCTGTGGATTTTTCAAAGATGCCCTTCATCATGTTAAGGAAGTTTCCTTCTATTCCTAGTTTTCTAAGTGTTTTTATCAAGAAGCAGTCCTGGATTTTCTCAAATGCCTTTTCTGCATGAATTGAGAAGATAAAGTAGTTTTTTTTCCTTTGCTCTATTTCATTTATTGATTTTCTTTTGTTGATTCACACCTGAATGCATGGTATGAATCACACTTGATCATGATGTATAATTTTTGATGTGCTGTTGGCTTCAGATTGCTACTATTTTGTTGAGCAATTTTGAATCTATATTCGTGAGGAGTATTTGTCTGTAGTTTCCTTTTGTTAACTTTATGTGGCTTTGGTATTACAGTGATGTAGGCCTCATAGCATGTATTAGGAGTGTTCCTCCTCTCCAAATTTTTGAAAGAGTTTGAGCAGAATAGGTCTTAATTCTTCTTGGAATGTTTGGTAAAATACACCCATGAAGCCATCTGGCCCTGGCTTTTTCTTTGTTGGTAAGTTTGTAATTCTAATCCATTGTCTTTGCTAGTTATTGGTTTGCTGATATTTTCTACTTATTCTTGAGTCACTGTAGACAGGTTTTGTGTTTCTCAGAATTTTTCCATTTCATCTAGGTTATCCAGATTTTTTGGCATACAATTCTTCATAATATTCTCTTATTGTTCTTTTTATTTCCACAGAGTTGGTAGTAATATCCCCCTTTTCATTTCTGATTTTGGTTATTTGTGTCCTTTCTCTTTTTTTTTTCCTTTGTTAATCTAGCTCAATGTTTGTTGATAGTATTGATCTTTTCAAAGAACCAACTTTAGGTTTTGGGTTCTCTCTATTTTATATTTAGATTGGAAGAATGGCTAAAAAAGCATGACAGAAATATATTCTGTTTACAGAGACTCACCTTAAATTCTAAGGGATAAGTAGGTTGAAATTGAAAAGATGGAAAAAAATATGCTGTACAAGTTGTAACAAACAGAGAACTGAGTAGGTAAACTAATGTGCCAGTTTAGATGTATTATGTCCCCCAAAATGACATTTTCTTTGATACAATCTGTGGGGACAGCCATATTAGTGTTGATTAGGTCAGAACCTTCTGATTGAGGGTTTCCATGGAGATGTAACTCAATCAACTGTGAGTGAAATGTTTGATTGGATAATTTTAATGGAGGTGTTACCCCACCCATTCAGGTGGGTGTTAATTGGATCACTGGAGTAATATAAAGGAGGTCACAGACAGAAGGAGCAGAGCAACTGATAGTAACATTTTGAAGAGCAGCGGCAGCTAAGAGAGGACAAACACCCCAAGAGCAACACTTTGGAGAATACCATCTTGAAATTCAACCTGGGAGCAAGCAGATGCCAGCCACATGCCTTCCAAGCTGACAGCGGTTTTCTGGATGCCAATAGCCATCCATCAGTGAAGGTACCCTGTTGTTGGACACTTTATGGCCTTAAGACTGTAACTCTGTAACCAAATAAACCCCCTCTATAAAAGCCAATCCATTTCTGGTATTCTGCATAATGGCAGCATTAGTAAACCAGAACAACTAATATCAGATCAAATAGACTAAATAAAAACCAGTTACAAGGGACAAAGTTGGTCACTATATAAAAAGGCCAATTCATCAAGAATACATCACAATTATAAATACATAAGCATCTAATATCAGAGACCCATAATATATAAGGCAAATATTGACAGATTTGAAGGAAGAAATTGACAGTTATGCATCAATAGTAGGAAATTTCAAGACACCACTTTCAATAATAGAACATCTAGACAGAGGATAATTAAGGAAACAGAAGACTTGAACAGCACTCTTAACCTGCTAGACCTAACAAACCTAGATAAAACACTTCACCTAACAGGAGCAGAATACAAATTCTTCTCTAGTGCACATTGATCATTCTCCAGGATAAACCATATGTTAGGTCAAAATACAAGTCTCAATAAATTAAAAAACATTGAAATAATAAAATGTATCTTCTCTGACCACAATGGGATGAAGCTAGAAATCAATAACAGGGGGAGAAATGGAGAATTCACAAATACATAGAAATTAAACAATGTATTCTTAAAGAAACTATGTGTCAAAGAAGCAATTATGGGGGGAATTAGGAAATACCTTGAGGTGAAATAAAATGAAAATACAATATTCCAAAACTTATGGATGCAGAAAATTATGTCCTATGAGGGAAATTTATAGCTCTTTATGTTCATAACTAAAAAGAAGAAAGATCTCAAATCAGAGAACTTTCCTCAAAACTAAATGATCTCCAAGAGCATTCTGGGAACATGGTGGAGTAAGAAGCTCCAGGACTCAGTCCTTCCACCAGAACAACTATTAAGCAGGCAGGAACTGACTGAAACAAATGTTTTGAAACTCTAGAGGCCAGTACAACATTCAGGGAAGAGTGAGAAGAGGCTGATAAATTACGATAAAGAATAGTAAATCAGGCTTTCCATACAGTGACTACTCGCATTGCTAGCACTCTCATGGCAGGCCTCTGTGGGGGCCAGACCTTGGTGTGCTTGCTGGTGACAAAAAGAGAAGGAAAAATCTTCTTCTCCAAGACCAGCAGTAGAATAGCAGTTCATTGATCACAGCTTTAATTAGTGACTTTAGATCACTGGAGTCCTGGCTCTGAGGGCAGCAATTGGTTCTAACTGCTCCAGACAGAGGTGATAGTGATGGAGACATATGGACACTGTGCTCCCTCAGGTCTGTAGAGGACAGTTAGTTGAAGGGCTGCCTTTTCAGGGCAGGCCAAGAAAGCTCAGCTTTGGGGATCTGTGAAAAAGGCCCTTGGTACCCTTCCTGATTCTCTCCTCAGGGCATTTTAGAGCGGTTCTATATATCACCCTATTTCAGCTGGGAAAGACTTATGGGAAAGTCCTTCCTAGCACGACTTTCCTTCCAGAAACTGCAGACAATGAAATGAGTATAAGAAACTACAAAGGCAGAAAGTCTGGAGAAAATACTTGCCAGCTTCAAACACCTGGGAGAAGTAAGTCTGTCTCCTGGGAAAGAGATGGGGAAAAAGTCCTATAAACAGGGGAACTCCAAAACAGCTAAGTAAAAGCCAGAAAAAAATAGAGGCCCAGAAAGAAAGGGAAAACTCTACATAATGCATTCACATTGGGCAGACCTTCTTGAAAGGAGGGCTGAAGTTCAAGAAAAGCTCTGTCTTATCACCATCTGGTTAAAAATCTAGAAACAGATATCTAAGGAAATAAATCCAGAATTAACATTTTAAAATATTAAAATGCACAGTGTGTGACAAAACATTAAAAGACAAAGAAACAGGAAAGGATGGCCCATCCACAGGAAGATGATAAAAATCCAGACATACCAAACAAAGGCTTTAAAAAATTATCTTAAAAATGCTCAAGGAGATGAAGGAAAGTACAGAGAAATAACTAAAGGATATTAGGAAAACAAAGAATGAGCAATATGAGAGTCTTAGTAAAGAAATAGAAATTTTACAAAGGAACCAAACAGAACTACTGGAGTTGAAGACCATAATAACTGAAACAAAAAATGCCCAAGAGGGTTTCAAGAGCAGATTAGAGCTGGAAGAAGAAAGAACCAGTGAACTCAAAGACAAGACACTTGAAATGAGTCAGGTTGAAGAGCAGAAAGAAAAAAAGAATTATGAAAAATGAAAATAGCCTGACATGTCTGGGACACCATCAGGCACACCAATATGGGCATTATGGGAGTCCCAGAAGGAAAAGAAAAAAAGGTGCAGAAGGAATAGTCAAAGAAACAATGACAGAGAACTTCCCAAACTTAGTAAAAGACTTGAATATGTACATCCAAGAAGCCCAAAGAACACCAAACAGGGATAAACATTAAGAAAATTCTGGACTCTTTTTCTGCTTTTTTTCACAGTTGCTGTATGCAATAATATTGACATTCATATTTGCCGGACTCTGGCTCTGAGTCTCAGGTGTCACACAGATACCCAAGTTCCAGAGACTGACCATGTTATACACAAAGAGCTCAGCATCTCAGAATTTGGAGATAGCCATTACAACTTGGGAATAGATGCAGCACCATTTCTTGATAAAAAACACTTAGACCACCAGAAACACCCTCAACTTGATAAAGATCATATGTAAAATGCCCACAGCCAACATCTTACTTAATGGTGAAAGACTAAAAGCTTCACCTCTAAGATCAGGAACAAGACAAAGATGCACCACTGTTATTCAACATTGTACTGGAAGTTCTTGTCAAAGAAATTAGTCTAGAAAAAGAAATAAAAGGCATACACATAAGAAAGGAAAAAGTAAAACTAAAACATCCACAATTCAACTCTTAGAGCTAATAAATAACTTCAGCGATATGGTGTGGTACAAGATCAATACCCCAAAATTAGCAGTGTTATGTATACAATCAATGAAGAATTAGAAGATTAAATCAAGAAAAAATTCCATTTACAATATCAACTAAAAGAATCAAATATCTAGAAATAATTCTATTCAAACATATAAAGGACATGTACACAGAAAACTACAAAAGATTGCTGAAAGAAATCAAAGAAGAGCTAAATAAATGGAAGGTCATTTAGTGTTCATTGATTGAAAAATTAAATATCATTAAGATGTCAATCCTACCTGAAGCAATTTATAGATTCAATGCAATCCTAATCAAAATTCCAACAACTTTCTTTGCAGAAAAGGAAAAGCCAATCATCAAATTTACATGGATGCATAAGCCCCCAAATAGCAAAAGCCATCTTGGAAAAGAAGAATGACATTAGAAGACTAACACTTCCTGATCTTAAAAGTTATAACAATGCCACAGTATTCAAAACAGCACGGTACTGTCACAAAGACAGGCCTACAGACCAATGGAATCAAATTGAGAGCTCAGAAATCAATCCTCACATTTATAGCCAACTGATTTTTGACGAGGGGGCCAAGGTCACTCAATTGGAAAAGGATTTTCTCTTCAACAAATGTTGCTGGGTAAACTGGATCCCCATTTGCAAAAAAAAAAAAAAAAAAAAAAAGGAGAACCCTTATCTCACACCTTATGCAAAAACAAATTTTCCAAAGGTACCAACCTAAATGTAAGAGCCAGAACTATCAAACTCCTAGAAGAAAACAGGGAAGCATCTTCAGGAATGTATTTTACGCAATGTTTTCTTATACTTTACACACAAAGTGCAAGCAACAAAAGAAAAAATAGATTAATGGAACCTCATCAAAATTAACAACTTTGTGCCTCAAAGGACTTTATCATGAAAGTAAAATGACAGCCTACACAATGGAAGAATATATTTGGAAACCACATATCTGATAAAGGTTTAATATGCAGAACATATAAAGAAATCCTTCAACTTAACAACAAAAACACCTCACCAAATTTAAAAAATGAGTAAAAGACTTGTACAGACATCTCTCCAAATGACCAAAACGCACATGGAAAGATCTCAACATCCTTAGCTATCAGGGAAATGCAAGTCAAAATCACAATGAGATATCATTTCACACCCATTAGAATTGCTGCTATTAAAAAAAAAAAAACAAAACAGAAAATGAATGTTGGAGAAAATGCAGAGAAACAGGAACACTCATTCTTTGCTGGTGGGAATATAAAATGGTGCAGCCACTGTGGAAGAAAGTTTGGCGGTTCCTCAGAGAGCTAAGTATAGAACTACCATATGACCTGGCAATCCCACTACTAAGTATATACCCAAAAGCATTAAAAGCAGGAACTCGAACAGATATTTCTACACTGAGTTCATAGCAGCATTATTCACAATTGCCCCAAAATGGAAGCAACCCAAGTGTCCATCAACCAATGAATGGATAAATAAAAATGTGGTTTATACACACAATGGAATATTATTCAGACATAAAAGTGAATGAAGTCATGATACATGCAACAACATGGATGAACCTTGAAGACATCATGTTGAGTGAAATAAGCCAGACATAAAAGGACAAATATTGTATGATCTCACAATTTGAAACAATTAGTATAAGTAAACCCATAGAGTCAGAATCTTGAATAAAGTCTATCAGGGGATGGGGTGGGGATAGGGAATGGGAAGTTAATACTTAAAATGTACAGGGTTCCTATTTGGAATGATGGAAATGTTTTGGTAATGGGTGGTTGTGATGGTAGCACAACATTATGAATGCAATTAACAGCACTGAAATATATATCTGAATGTGGTTAAAAGGGGAAATATTAGATTGTGTATACGGTAACACAATAAAAAGTTTAACAAAATCCACAAAACTACACTGTGCCAACAGTGAGCCCTAGTTAAACCATGGACTATAGTTGATTGTACAATTATAAAAATGTGCTATCAATAATTGTAACAAATATGGCACCATCCTAATTCAAGGTGTTAATAATAGGGTGATGTATTATGGTTCTGTAGGAAAACAGAACAAACAAGAGATACATGCAAATAGTATGAGATTATATAAAACTGTCTCACACAACTGTGAGGATGCATGAGTCCAAATTTCATAGGGCAGGCTGCAAGCTGGCAACTCCGATAAAGGTCTTTGATGAATTCCTCAGGAGAGGCTGGCTGGCTGAAGTAGAGATAAATGTTCTCTCTTCTGACTGCTGAAGCTATCATCTCCTCCTTAAAAGCCTTCAATTGATTAGATTAAACATCTCTCATTGTGGAAGACACTCCCTTTAGTCAACTGCAGATGTAATCAGCCATAGATGCAATCAACATGCTGATGATTTAAGTCCATGAAATGCCCTTGCAGCAAGATAGGCTAGCGCTTGCTTGACCAGACAACTGGGCACCACCACATGAACCTAACCATCATAGGTGGTATATGGGAATCCTTTATTTTATGCATGATTGTTCTTTAAACATGCAGCTTCTCTAATGAAGAAAAAGAACTAGAGGATCTGGAAAAAGAAGAACAAAATAAACCCAAAGGGAGCATAAGGAAGGAAATAATAAAAATTAGATTGGAGATAAATGGAGGTAGAGAATCAACGTATATTTTATGTTTGGACATGGTAGTGGGAAAATTTATTAATTTAGGCAATTATTCCATGAAGTCTTTATTGAGTACATGGGATTTGAAGAGAATGATGTTACTTGACAATGAAAATATCAGTATAATTGCACATTTAACTGGGAATGACAGATATCCCCTTACTTTCTTGGCTCAATAAAGTGTTCCTCAGGTACTTAGAGCTATTTACTATTATTATATTAGCTATTTTAAAATATTCCTTTAGGTCATTACTTCTAACAGTGAAGTATTCCTTAGGGTCCAATGGGTGGCAGGCTGTTTTGGATGTTATGTGAAGGTTCTTTGGGTGGTGAGATGCAAGCACAGGTAGCCAGCCAGCTGAGAAAAAATGAAAGGACAACTTTATTAGGTCAAAGAACTTGGAGGAGGATAAGGGAGAATGAGGGTAGCAGAGGGGCCCTGTCTTACCTAACCAAGGCTCCTGTGAGGCTCCATGGATGAGGGGATAGAGAGAGCAAATGTGTCCTGTGACCTTGTATTTATTGTGACCCAGAGGCGGGGGTAAGATTTTCCCATGGATGCTTGGGATTGGAGGTTTCAAACTATAGGACATGAAAAGCAGAGGTGGCAAGGGCCGTCTGGAGAAACTGAGGGTATCTTCTTGTCATCCACACCATATGGGAATACCTGCCCTTCTAGTAAAAGGTGTAAAAGGGTTGAAGCAGCAAGGGCTTTTCAGGAGACGAAGCAGCAGGGCCCTTTATCATACCAGACAATATAGATGTGCAGGCCTTACTAATTGTGGTTATACCCAGGATGGGACTAACTGCAGTAGTTGGTTAGAAGGGAAAATTATGATTAGATCAGGCTGGATGACGAGGCACCAAATATAATTTCTTTATACCATTACACAGGTACACCCAGCCCAGGGATTCTAAACTATGAAGAGTTAAATTATTCCAATGGTACTCCTATTTCAAGGTTGAAATCAGTAGAAGGCTGAGATGAAGAGAGAATCTTTTACTCTAATTCTGATGTTGTTTTCAACAAATTGTTATGCTTTTTGTAATGTTCCTAAACACTTGACAATTCCTGCTGTGGAAATTTGTTTCAAAATGAATGGATGGAACATCAAATCATCTATAATAAACTAATGGTTTGAAAATAGGGGAAATAATCACATTGGTGTTTTAATGAAATTAGTTGAAATTGTAGGGAAGAAAAATTCTCATTTTGTTTATGGAGTCAACTCTTTAGGAGAAAAGCTTTTTTAAAAATTAACTTGACTACCTTAAAATATTACTTTAAATCATTACTTATAATAAGAATTTTCTAATAGCAGAGGTTCTCTTGTTACAAACATTCCATAAAATTCAAAGGGCATAAAATTGCATTTAAAGAAGGCAAACTGCTTACATACGAGGGAAATTTAGAAACATTTGAGGGAAACATAACAATTTTCAAATAAGAAGGAAAAGTCATGAAAAATGGACTTGTATTATGTAAAAGGAGTATCATATATTTTTATTTCTTATGTCATGCATGAAGAAAGGAACCAGAACTTTGATAAAGCAGCTGAAACTTCACTTCCAATTTCCTTATTCTCAAACATCCTATATAGGCAAAATAGATCTCGAGATCAAGACAAAATATATATGTAACTAGCCACTAAATCTTCAATTCTCTCAGTCACTACACTGAGGCATCTAAAGAACTGAGTGTAAATTGTTGTGAAGGATTTTTGATTACCGAAGTTTCCAAATAAAGTTTTTGCTCCCCCCACCCCATTTTGGCATACATTTCTATGAGTTTTAATCCATGTATGGATTCATGTAACTGCCATCACAATCAGGATTCCAATTCCATCACCCCAAAAAATGACCTTATGCTATCCCTTTAACATTACACTCTCCTTCATTCCCAAGCCCAGGCAATCACTGACCTATTCTGTCTTTCCAGAGTATCTTTTAAATGGAATCATATAGAATTCAACCTTTTATGACTGGCATCCTTCAATCAGCATAATGCCTCTGAGATAAGTTCATGCTTTTTCATATATCAACAGTCCATTCCATTTGATTGCTGAATAGTATTCCATTGCATAGGTATACCACAGTTTGTTTAACCATTCACCCTTTGAAGGATATGTAGGTTGTTTCCAGTTTTGGGCAATTATTAATAGAGCTGCTATATACAACAGTTTGTGGTTTTTTATGCATATAAGTTTTCATTCCTCTAAGGTAAGGAGTAAGATTGCTGGATGATATGGCAAATGTATGTTTAACTTCATAGAAAACCATTGAACTGTTTTCCAGGATGGCTGTATCATTTTGCATCCTCACTAGCAATGTATATAAGCGATCTTGTTGCTCCACATCTATGCTGGCACTTACTATTGTCAGTATTTTTTTCAAATTTAGTCATTGTAATATGTGCATAATAGTATAGCCTCATAGTTTTAATTTGCATTTACCTTATGACTAAATATGTTAGACATCTTTTCATGTAATTATTTGCCATCATTATATTATCTTTGATGAACTAAGTGCTTTGCACACTTAAAAAAATATTGAGATAATTGTAAATTCACATACAGTCACAAGAAATAATGCAGAGAGATCCCTTCTATACTTTGGCTAGTTTCCCCAATGGAAACATTTTTTCAAAAGTATAGTATAATATCAAACCAGAATATTGACATTAATGCAATCTACTGGTCTTATACAGATTTGCAAGTTTTACCTGCAGTCATTTGGGAGTTTAAGTATTAAGTTCTCTACAATTTTATCACCTGTGTAGGTCCATGCATCTACCACCAAGATACTGAACAGTTCTAATACTACAAGAATCCTTTGTATTGCCCTTTATAACCATACCCATCTCCCTTCTGTGCTTCCCCTGACCTCCATCTCTACCCCTGGAAACCAATAATTTGTTCTACATTTCTAAAAATGTCATTTAAAAATGCTATAAAATAGAATCATACAGTATTCAACATTTTGAGATTGGCTTTTTCTACTTAGAATACATTCCTGGAGATTCAATCAAGTTATTGTGTATATCAATAGTGTGTCCCTTTTTATAGCTGAGTAGTGTATGGTATAGAGATATTGAAATTTGTTTATTCACTCATTAAAGGATATACTGGCTAATTCCAGTTTCTGGGTATTACAAATAAAACTTTTACTAATATTGACATACAGGTTTTTTGTGAACATGTTCTCATTTCTTTGTGATAAATGGTCAAGAGTACAATTGCTGGGCATTTATACAATTGTATGTGCATGCTTGTTTATAAGAAACTGCCGAAGGCTTTTCAAGAAGGCTTGTACCAATTTTTATAATCCCACCAGTAAAGCACCAGATTCTCCACATCTTCTTAGCAACCAGTCTTCCTCAAGCTCTCCCACTTATGGAAAACCAGAATCCGAGAGCGTTAGGCTGTTCACCACAAAGGTCCTTATTCACTTCCATCAGCGTACTCTACATCAGTTTTGGAACAAGGCAAGGATACCCACTGTCACCGTTGTTATTCAACATTGTACTAGAATGTCTAGCCACAGCAATTAAGCAAAAAGTAAATAAAAGGCATACAAATTGGAAAGGAAGAAGAAATACTGTTTTCTTTCTGAATTCATTCTGTTTCTAAAGGACTCCAGTAATAAGATTAAGACCAACCCTTAATGAGATGGGTCACAACTTAACTGAAGTAGTCTCATCAAAAGATCCTACTTACAATCGGTTTACACCCACAGGAAAGGATTAGATTTAAGACCATATTTTCCTGGGGTGCATACAGCTTCAAACCATCAGTAGAATTTGGTTTTCAAGAAATTGGTTCATGTCATCTAAATTGTCAAATTTATGTGCATAAAGTTGTTTGTAGTATTCCCTTATCATCCTTTAACAACTGTGGCATCTGTAGTGATATGCTTTCTTTCCTTCTTGATATTGGCAATTTGTGCCTTTTCTCCTTTTTCATTTAAGTCTTAATAGAATTTTATCAATTTCATTGATCTTTTCAAAGAACCATCTGTTTTTCATGATTGTTTTTCTGTTTTGAATTTCTTTGACTTCTGCTTGTGTCTTTATTGTTTCTTTGTCCTTGCTTGGAGTTTATTCTACCTTTCTTGAGGTAGAAACTTAGATTATTGATTTGAGCCTGTGTCAGTTTGAATGTATTATGCCCCCCCAAACGCCATTATCTTTGATGTAATCTTGTGTGGGCAGACATATCAGTGTTGATTAGATTGTAATTCTTTGAGTGTTTCTTTGGAATGCATCCCACCCAGCTGTGGGTGATGACTCTGATTGGATAATTTCCATGGAGGTGTTGCTCCACCCATTCAGGGTGGGCCTTGATCAGTGGAGCCATGTAAATGAGCTGATGGGCAGAGGGAACTCAGTGCAGCTGTGAGTGACATTTTGAAGAGGAGCAACAGCCAAGAGGGACACTTTGAAGAAAGCACAGGAGCTGCAGATGAGAGACAGTTTGAAGATGACCATTGAAAGCAGACTCTTGCTCCAGAGAAGTAAGAGAGGACAAATACCCCAAGTGCAACTAAGAGTGACATTTCTGAGGAACTGCAGCCTAGAGAGGAAAGTCCTGGGAGAAAGCCGTTTTGAAGCCAGAACTTTGGAGCAGACTCCAGCCACATGCCTTCCCAGCTAACAGAGGTTTTCCGGACACCATTGGCCATCCTCCAGTGAAGGTACCGATTGCTGATGTATTACCTTGGACAATTTATGGCCTTAAGACTGTAACTGTGTAACCAAATAAATCCCCTTTTATGAAAGCCAGTCCATCTCTGGTGTTTTGCATTCTGGCAGCATTAGCAAACTAGAACAGAGCCCTTTCCTCATTTCTAATATTAACATTTATTGCTACAAAGTCCCCTCTAAGCACTGTTTTAACTGCATCCTACAAGTTTTGAAATGTTGAATTTTCATTTTCATTTAATTAAAAATATATTCTAATTTTCCTTGAGACTTCCTCTTTGACCATGGATTATTTAGAAAAGTTTTTTTGTTTAATCTTCAAGGGTTTGAAAAATTTCCTATCTTTCTCTTATTGATTCCTAGTTTGATTCCATTATGGTTTGTTAAAGTTTGTTTTAGGACCCAGATTATGGTCTATCTTGGTGGATGTTCCATCTGCACTTTTTCCACATGAATTCTTCAAGAAAAATAAATATTTATAGGTACTTGAGAAAGGAACCAAATCATACTCTAGTTATATACTAATGGTGATGATGTTATATTTATTTGGCACCTTTAAAGAAGTTATGCTCAGAACTAAGGAATAAGACATTTCTAGTTAAATGATAAGACCAAGAGAGTAAGCTCTGGGATCTCCACAGAATGTGTCTGCAGACTTTGCTTCGATCCAGGACCCCTGAACAGAGCATTTCACTGCCATATGGGTCCAAATGTTGCTTAAGACCAATAAGTGGAAAGCGAATATAATTGTGAGCTTCAATATTCACCCTTCTTGAATGTCCCTTTCAGAAAGGAATTTAATTTTATATGCTATGTTTTGGTTGTATTGTTCCAGGGAATATTCATATTTGCAATAGAAATTGCTATATTATTATTGGAAATTATAATGGCAGTAAAACATGATTTATTCACTCCCCCCCCCCCCCCAAATACAGATAAGCAGTCTTCCTGTTGACTTTAGGAACTTCATGTGCCACTTTGGCATTGAATTGTCACTCAGAGCAACTAAGCTATCTTGGTTATATGTTTTGAAAACACACATGGGTCCTTAATTTTATCACAATGGTTTCCCATCCAGAAGGCTATCTGTTCTGTCTACTTCCTTATATACATACCTTGTTATTCTGGCCATCAAGAAATAACTCCTCCAGTGGCATCATCCACCACTGATCCTGAAGACAGCTAATTTCAAGAGGAAGAGGAGTGCAAAGAGAAGGATGCCATAGAGGCTTTGACAAGCAGCCTGATTTTAGACATGTGACAAAGAGCACAAAAATCACAGCCCTAGGTTTCCAACCAAACCCCATTATAAGAGTTCAGCACATTTTGTTTTCCTGCAGATAACCCTAGTCTCTTGAGGAAAAAACACAGAGAAGCTGCAGGAAATATATTTTCCTGCAGATTTTCTTTTTCACAGTTAGATGATACTGTGAAGGGAAAGCTACTTACCCATCTGTGACACGATGCCTTGCAGCACTTCTTCAATGGCAATTGAGAGTCTCTTTGGCAATATAACTCCCAGATCTTTGTCTTTTCCTAACCTTTTTTAGCTATTCACTAAATTAATCTGTTAAAGTTCAAAGGAATTCTCAAGATGAAGATCCTCAACCTAAAGAAAGGCAATAAGCCCAGGGCAACTTTTGTGGAATTTTACATGTGTCCCTCAGTAAACTTGATACTACACAGGAGTACTTTTTGCCTTGAGCAATGCAGATGGAGGGAGGAAACCAATGTACTGGAGATCTATTTGTAATCATCCCTCTGTGTGAGAAATGGATTAACTTGCACCTGGACTGGGAGAGCTCTGGAAGGTTACCTAGGTGGATGCCTGGAAGATTGGTATTGACCCTTAGCTAAGATAAGGATGAAATGTGTCAACAAATGATTTAGAATATGCTATTTAAAGTTCAAAATTTCCAGGGAGGTATACTGTACTGGATTGTCTACATTGTTTAGGGATGAATAGATTAGATTAATGGTTTGTACTTGGTTTAACTGGTTATATAGTTTTAGCTGTGACCAGTGGGGTATAAAAGACCGCTCAGTAAATTTGTGTCTGGGCTTACTTGAAATCAAGTCACCTCATACATATCTTGGTAGTTCATAATCTGAATGCAAAGCGCATCCTTTGCAACTGAAAAAGAACTCTGGAGTCTGCGCCTGGTCATATTAAACCCCTCAATGGTTGCTTGCACATTCTTTCTCTTACTGTACTTTCCTTTATTAAAGCTTTACTTGGAAAGTCCTGTGAATCCTTTCAATTTTCAAACCCTGTGTGATTGCTATGCCCTCAAATCCTGGATTCAAGGCTCAGACCCTGGGCCCTCACCGAAAATTTACCTTTGACGATGAAGCAAGTACTAGTCTCAGAGACCACAAATTGGAAAGAAAATAGCAAAGCAGTAGGGGCCACCATCTTTGTTAGAGTTTAAGCAGACTCACATCTTTGATAAGAGGCCATAAAGATCCTGTGGAAACTGGAACTTAGTTCTAGGTGGAAGTGGAGGGAAACTGGGGAGAAACATAGGCAGAGAATAGACACAGCTGGGCCATCAGACCACTTTCTCCCCATCTTTGTCAGGAACATTACTGGGGAAAAGGGAACAGCATGAGGATCTAAGCCTGCAGGTGAAATTAAGACAGGGCCTGACAGTTATCTCTGCTGGGTCACATGTCTTCTCTTCTTCTAGAGACTGTCTCTGGGGCCAAATGCATTGCAGGATTTAAGAGAGTGAAATGCAGCATAATGAAAACTGCACAATTAAATCAAGGTTATCTGCCAAACGCACACATTATAAATAACCATTAAATCCAATGCCTTTCATAAATTATTTGTTTTGAGCTTTGTTGGATTAAATTAGTCAGAGACAGCTTTATATTCTGGAAACTGTCAAGGTTCTAAGTGGGATATCTGTTGTAAAGCATACATGAATAGAGGAGGTCATTATGAAATAAAAGAGAACAGCAGAAACATTTGTCCATAGAAAATGCATTGCAACCTTTAACAGGATAAACAAAGGAACAAACACTAAGAGAATTTCTAACATTAGATAAATGGTTTAATACATTATGGTACATCAACATGATGGAATATTATGCAAGCATTAAAATAATAAGATGATGTAGAAACATAAAGATATATGATATAATGTTAAGTAAAATTAGCATTGTATAAAATGGCATACACAAAAAGAGACATTAAATAATATATGAAAGTTGAAGGAACTATGTTAAAATAGTGTATTAGGGTAATAGGGTGTGGATCATTTTGTTATTAATTAAAATCCATTGCTATACAGACTTCTCTCTCTCTGTATGTGTGTGTGTGTGTGTATATATATATATATATATATATGGATATAAAATATTTAGCAGTGGGTACATTTGTCTGGAATTTTTTAAAGGCACAGTGTCTTATCATTAAGAGCAATGTTGCCCAACAGAGCTTTCTGCGGTGATAGAAATGTTTTATATTTGTGCTGTTCAATATAGTAGCCACTAGCCACATGTGGCTATTAAGCACTTGAAATGTGGATAGTGCAACTGAAGCATTGAACATTTTATTGTATATTATTTGAATTAATTAATATTTAAATTCAGATGGACACATGTTTCTAGTGGCTGCCATAGCATACTCTGAAACAGTGGAAGTTTAGAGGAAGAAAATGGATAACAGTTAGTAGTGGAGTAATTAATCTGGATTTTTTTCCCAAAGTCATTAATACTTTTTGTATAATCAGTTGGAGGTTTTGAAACTGCTCTGTCATTCACTTCTCCCTTTGGAGCAAGAGATCATGCAAAAAGTGCACCCTACTGAACTGCAAGGGATAAAAGAGCTTCATACTCTCCACATCCATTTTGGTACATAAGAAATCCTTACTGTAATTACAAATACACCAGAGACCTACAGTTACTCAGCTTCCTCCTTCTGATATAAAAACATAAGAAACCAGAAAGCCACCAGGTCATAGGCTCCCTGTCTTCCATTGGCCTGGAAGGTACATAAACAAAGGGCTCCTGCACAGTGAATAACCAAGAGAATACAAATGGGGAAGAAGAGAACATTAGTTCTCCCACTAGAAAAAAATGCAAAGTCTTCATGTAATCTTTCCTTTATCTTTGGAATCCTGTTACCATGTTTCCTTAGTAAGCATTGCCCACTTGAATTGAGTAGATCTCATCTTGATTTCTGCATTGCCATGTTGCCTCATTCTTCTACATCTTTGTGTATCCACCCTCTCAACCACCTCTCTGCCCCTATGCCACACCCCGACCTAGAATGCCATTTCCATCTCCAAAGGAAGTATTGAGCTGGACCTTGATGAATAGGAGAATTTGGATTAGAGATAAGTAAGGAAAAAAGATGCCTTAAACCTGGTGAAATTCCCAACCATCTTCTAAGAAGTAATTATTATTTCTGATAGTATCCTTGGGTACTCTTTTAATAGATCTAAGTGAAATGAAGAAATTTGGTAAATTTATTTACTAACCTATGCAGCTGTCTATCAGGCAGCAGTCTAAATAAGTTTAACCAAACATTCTTTTTTATCTTGTATCCAGTCTAACAATGATTTTCTAACAAGTCTTCTTCCCTGTGTCTCTACCAAGAGTAAAATCTTTTTCTTGGCTGACTCAGAGGTCTAGTCTCTTACAACAAGGTGTCTATCTCCTTATTTTCTTATTTCTGTAAAACTAAATTGCCTAATCTGGAGGGAAGGTTGTGAAATTTATCATATTTATTGGTCTAGGGACTCAGCTTCTATACATATAGAAAAATGCTCTCAAGAGCTCACAGAAGAAAAATGAAATAAAAGAGAAGAAATGTGCTCAAAAGGGAACAATTGGGTTTGGGTAATGGGTAACCTTTAGGTTACTAAAATAAGAAATAAAGAAGTGGAAATTGGTGTCAGGCCAGCTTTAAGAAACTATTCTGAATGATGACATTTAATGAAAATTGAAATTGTTTTAAAAGTATGTGACAAATAAATATGAAAGAATTATAATATTCAGTACAACTCTTAGTTAAATAAGTCATGTACAAATTAGGTTGTTTTTGTTAAATTTGTCTTAAAATTCTTTTTCTGATTTTATCACAGTCTAAGATATGAAATAAATAAAAAATTTTATACATATACAATACTTGATTTTATTTTTTTACAAACACTAATAAATAAGTACTTCCTATACTTGACTTATAGGTTTGGTAAGTGATCATTATTGACACAAAAAATTTAGGAATATGTAAATTTACATATGGATGTTTAATTAAATTGAATTTTAGCAACTGTATCCTCTTAAGTTTTCTTTGGTTTTGTGAACTACAGGCAATATTTCACTGTTTCAAACTGTGAAAATTCCAGAATTTTCCACTTTTCCTATCTGAGTAAAATATTAGTATGTTATATTTTTCTGATAATTGTTTAATGTCAATAGTGATTGAATTATTATTTAATATTAATTTACAGGTAATTAAGAATCTTGGAATTACAACTTAATATCTTCTATAAATATATCTGTGTAATTAATGAATAATCTTATGTTACCTGGAAAAATTTTACAGAAATCAAAGTGAATAAAAAATAAAAAGAGCAAAAGCAATTGGTCACCATACAATAGTTTTAGGAAAGTAAAATCAATGTAGAAAAATACTTTATTCTATGTTTACAAAGGTTTAAAGTTTAAAATTCAAGTAATGTTAAAATATGTTATGTTTTAGTATGATTGCATATGCATATTTATATTTTATTTACTTATTTATTAAGAAATTATATATGTTTAATTGAGAGGAGATACTTTTAGCTTAGAAGACAAAATAAAATGGTCTTTAGAGTGCTGTCTGTTCTGAATGTGAGGCAATAAAAAGTTACTATTTGCTTTCAGCATTTTCTACCCAGATGGCAGATGATTTTTGTCTCACCCAACCTGACTGTTCACTCTCAGAAGAGTCTATTAATTTTTATGCTTTTTTCTGCTCTTGGGAATTTCATGATGGTAGAGAACTGTAAACAAACTGACATAAAGAACAATAAGGGGCAGTTCTAGAAAAGCTAAAATTCCTAATGTTTATGGAGCCATTCTTTTATGATTGCTATATGGTATAGTGACTCTCTGGACATTTTTTTGTCCTCAGATCATTGTACTGTCATCTGAAAACAATTCTGATGTTGCTTTTCTCTGAGTTCAGGCTTCAAATTTAGACTAATACAAATAAATTAAGTGTGTTTTGCACCCTATCTTTATTACTTTGAGACAACTGCTAGATAATACCAAAGGATTCCTCCCTATCTTTCCCAACAAGTGGCACTCATGAGCAAAGAAGTATGTTAGAAATAATTAGATTTGCTTGGTATGCTCATTATGTTCTTAACTGGCTCAACAGAGTAGTAGGAGTTACCCTTTACTTGAGTACAAAATTTGGATAAAACTGTCAAATCAAAGAAGCTCAACCTACCTTAGGCTAATTTTGTGCAAGAAACTGTCATAATATAAATGTTTCAATGGTGGTTAACTGATATTTTTTTATATTCAATTTTATTGAGATATATTCATATGCCATACAATCATCCAAAGTATACAATCAATTCTTCACATTACCATCTTAGAGTTGTTCATTCATCACCCCAATCTATTTTTTTGAACATTTTCCTTGTACCCGAAAAAGTGAAGATAAGAATAAAAAATAAAAGTAAAAAAGAACACCCAAATCATCCCCCCCATCCCACCCTATTTTTCATTTAGGTTTTATCCCCATTTTTCTACTCATCCATGCATACACTGGATAAAGGGAGTGTGGTCCACAAGGCTTTTACAATCACACTGTCACCCCTTGTAAGCTACATTGTTATACAATCATCTTCAAGAGTCAAGGGTTGCAGTTTGTTAGTTTCAGATATTTACTTCTAGTTATTCCAATACATTAAAACCTAAAAAGTGTTATCTATTAGTGCATAAGAGTGCCCACCAGAGTGTCCTCTCGACTCCATTTGGAATTTCTCAGCCACTGAAACTTTATTTTGTTCCATTTCATATCCCCCTTTGGTCAAGATGTTCTCAATCCCATGATGTCGGGTCCAGATTCATCCCTGGGAATCATATCCTGCATTGCCAGAGAGATTTACACCCCTGGGTGTCAGATCCCACATAGGGAGGAGGGCAGTGATTTCACCCACCAAGTTGGCTTAGCTAGAGAGAGAGAGCTACAACTGAGCAACAAAGAGGTATTCAGGGGGAGACTCTTAGGCACAATTATTACCAGGTTTAGCCTCTCCTTTGCAGTAACAAGCTTCATAAGGTCAAGACTTTTGATAGAGGGCTTGGCCCATCATCCAGCCAGTACTCAATCTTTGGGTGAACATCAACAAGCCATCCAGGTGAGGAAGCCCAATACCTCTGCATTTCCCCCCAGCTCCTCAGGGTGGGGGGGGGGTCTGCATATATTTTTTTCATTGTATTTTTTTTCAATTAACTTTATCAGAAAATTTAAAAAAAAACAGACAATAAAAAAATTTCAAACAAAAGCAAAATAAAGAAATAAGAAAAAACTAATAACCTCTAATAGCTACATTACTTCCAACATGTTCCTACTCTACCCCAAGAGAATATTTAGACTATAACCCAGCAAAGGAATAAGAAAAACAGGTAACCTAAAATAACTACATTTCTGCGAACTTGTTCCTACCATTTCCCCCAGAAATTAACAAACCATAGTCATTCCTGAGCATTCCCAGAACATTAAATTTATCCACAATAACTTATCTTTTCTTATTAGGTTACCGTTCCCCCTTTGCTAATTGCTCTCTATCTTTAGGTCCCCTACATTCTACATTATAAACCATTTATTTTACATTTTTCAATGTTTACATTAGTGGTAGCATATAATATTTCTCTTCTTGTGCTTAGCTTATTTCGCTCAGCATTATGTCTTCAAGGTTCATCCATGTTGTCATATGTTTCACGACCTCGTTCCTTCTTGCTGCCGCATAGTATTCCATTGTGTGTATATACCACATTTTATTTATCCACTCATCTGTTGAAGGACATTTGGGTTGTTTCCATGTCTTGGCAATTGTGAATAATGCTGCTCTGCACATTGGTGTGCAAATATCTGTTTATGTCACTGCTTTCCGATCTTCCGGGTATATACCGAGAAGTGCAATTGCTGGATCGAATGGTAACTCTATATCTAGTTTTCTAAGGAACTGCCAGACTGTCTTCCAGAGTGGCTGTACCATTATACAGTCCCACTAACAATGAATAAGAGTTCCAGTTTCTCCACGCCCTTTCCAGCATTTGTAGTTTCCTGTTTGTTTAATGGCAGCTAATCTAATTGGTGTGAGATGATATCTCATTGTAGTCTTAATTTGCATCTCCCTAATAGCTAGTGAAGTTGAACATTTTTTCATGTGTTTTTTTGACTATTTGTATTTCCTCTTCAGAGAACTGTCTTTTCATATCTTTTGCCTATTTTATAATTGGGCTGTCTGTACTATTGTCATTGAGTTGTAGGATTTCCTCATATAAGCAAGCTATCAGTCTTTCATCAGATACATGGTTTGCAAATATTTTTTCCCATTGCATTGGCTGCCTCTTCATCTTTTTGACAAATTCCTTTGAGGTGCAGAAGCTTTTAAGTTTGAGGAGTTCCCATTTATCTATTTTTTCTTTTATTGCTTGTGCTTTGGGTGTAGGGTCTAGGAAGTGACCTCCTAATACAAGGTCCTGAAGATATTTCCCTACATTATGTTCTAGGAGTTTTATGGTACTGTTTCTTATGTTGAGGTCTTTAATCCATTTTGAGTTAATTTTTGTGTAGCATGTGTTAATTCAAATTTTAAGATATATAGTTCCCACTTTTGTTCCCATGCAACAGGTGACATACTATCAATAACTGACTTTGCAAAGAATTTTATTCCCAGACTTCAAAAAACCTTATCAGATATTAGGGATCATGGCATATGTTTTACAAGACAGATACTAAAGTGCTCAAGATTCTGCAGTTCCTCCTCTGTCCATTTTATTCTTTCAGAATAATGAATTAATTACTAGTGAAATGTTAAAGTAGGTCCACATGCTTCAAAACTACACCTCAGTAAGGAATTTCACTATTTTCCATTCTGTTATAGTTTCTTGCGGTCGCAGTTGATTCGTCTGGGGGGGGGGTGGCGGCCGGTTGCTAAATCCTAGGCTCCCAGGATTGCTCGGAGGGTACCGGCGGCGGGGGCTCTTTCCCGGAGGCGAGGGCGAGGCGGGGGACTTGGCCAGGTCCCCGGCGGGGTGGCGTGCAAAGTATGGAGGGCGGCGAGAAAGGAACAGGCGGGACACGGTTCTTTTTAGGGTGAAGAAACTAAGAGAGTTTATTAGGGGAGAGTACAAGCTTATATCGGGCGTTTAGAGGGCGGGGTAGCTGTAGAGGTTAAAGGCTTGGATTGGTTCTGAGAGGGCGCGGAGGTTGATTGAAAAGGGGCGAGAGTTGCTCCGGTAACGGTGTCTGGCAACAATGTATGCGCACTGGTGGTAATGGGAGTTGCACTGGCAACGGGGAGTGTCCGGGCAAGATAAGGGGGTGGGGAAAAGGCGGTTCCCTCCGGCAAGCCTCCCCTAACAGTGTTATTTTGGGTGAGGAAATGGGGCCTGCCTCCGGCCTCACTTTCCCAGGCCCGGGGGGCTGCGGAGGGCGCTGTCGCCCGTGCCCACCACCCTCCCCAGGGGCTGATCAGGTCCCCCAGCCCAGGCCCGCCAAGTTGAAGCACGTAATCAGTGTCCCGCATTTCCCCCTTCTTTTCTAATTAAAGGAAGAAGCTTACCGGAGAGGCCCGCTAAGGGATGAGGGAAGGGGGAGGCCGGGGAGGGGAAAAAGGGGTTGACGGTGGCTCAGCGAGGCTGGAGCTCGGCGTTGGTGTGGCGCCCGGGCGCTCGACAGGGGCCTTGCTGCTTGCGGGATGGACGAGGGTGGGGGGTTTAAAGTTGGAGGTTCAGAGAAGCTGGAGCTCGAGGTTGGTGCGATGTTTAGACGATCGAGAAGGGCCTCGCGGTCGGCGGGTTGACCGGTGGCGGTGAGGTCGTGGAGGGTTGGTTGTCATCTCGGAGTAGGGAGCGTCAGAGGTGGCGAGTCGCTGGTACTGGACTTGCACGAACGAGGAGAAAATAGCATCCGTTTGTTTCCTTACAAGCTGGACAATTCTTTCGAGCGCAGGTTTCTTCGACTTTGGAGACAAAGGTGGCGAAAGGCTTACTCGGCTCCTGGAAGAGCTTGGTGAATTTATTAGGCCGACAGGCAGAGCAGTTGGCAAACGCTCGTAAGGCGATTCCCCAAAGGATAGGCCAAAAGGTGGCAGGTGCATTAATATAGGCAGATGCATTTATAAACGCTCCCGTGCCCAAGTAAGCTTCGGGGTGATGATAGACTCCAGTGGCTGCGTCTTGCTCGCTTTGCCTAGCTGCTTCTGCCTGGAAGTGGGCACGCCAATCAACAAACTGGCCGGGGTTAAGAATGGAATGGGCAAGCGAGGCCCAGTCTTGGGGGATGCAAAAGTCCATGCCGAGATCCTGCAGTATTTGGGAAGCGTATGGGCTACCTAACCCGTCCTCCTTGACGGCCCTGCGAAGCTGCTTGATAGTATCAGAGTCAATGGGATACCAGTTATACGGTTTCTGTGGTGTGGGGGTAAGGTTAAGAGGAAAGCAGCGAAAGGCACGAGAGAAAGGAGGGCGCGCTTGCAGAGGGCTTGGCGCGGGAGTGGGGGTAGGGGGAGCGTTGCCCCAAGGGTTGCCTTGAGGTGTAGAAGGCAGCCAGGGGTTGTTAGTTGGCAGGGTGGGAGGAGCGGCGGCAGCTGCCGGTAGCGGCTCCGAGGGGGAGCTCGCCGGAGGGGGAGGCGGAAGTGGGAGGCCCCAAGCGTCACAAGACGGCGGCGCGGTGGGAGTGGCTAAGGCATAAGATGGTGGACTAGCTCCGCCCTGTGAAAGGGCGGGGTAAAGCGCTTGCGGTTTCCGGCCCAGCTTAGGGCTGACGTCATCGCCGGAGCACTTCCTCCCCTCGATGGAAGAAGAAGGAGGAGGAGGAAGTTCGCCATCTTGGCGAGGCTCAGTGTTATTTTGTTTTTTGGGAGTCACTTCGAGCGCGTTGTTAATCTGCTCGACTAAGGACTCTGTGTCCGAATCGTGGTCTACATTAGTATCGCTGTCTGAATCTGTTGACTGGGTTGATAGGGCCTCCTTGGATTTAATGGGGCCTCGATTAGGGGGGAGGGAGCCTTGAAGGCAGGAGCGGACGGTTATTAAGGTGGGGAGCAAGCCGGGAGGGAAGCGCTTGCTCTCATGTTCCATGGCGTTGGTGACCCGATCAATAAGGCGATCATAAGTAACAGGGTCCCAAAGATGGCAAGTGGTGAGCCATGGGTTAAAGGGCAGCAGGAGGTCCCAGTATACTTGCAGCTGCCGGACAGACACCTTACAGCGATGTGTGTCTAGGAGACCAGCCAGAGCACGAACTTGGGGTGCTTGGCGTGCAGATAGACGATTACCCATAGCGGAGTGAGAAAAGAAAAAGGGGGGTTGATTATTGAGTAAAGAAAATGAGGTAAACCGTGGTCGCGAGGCCGAAGGAGACGGCGAGAATAGAAGGCAGGAGCCTCTAGTAGCGAGAGCAGTTTGGGGGGGGGGGGCGGTCGCAAAGAGGCACACCGCGCGAAACAAAGAAACAAAGACACAAAGGACCACAGCAAAGTAATGGAGGGGAAGAGGGAAAGCTACTGGAGGAAGAGTGTTAGGAGGAATGGGGGGACATAGGAAGAGAAGACGAAAGGTAGTCGGGGGTAAGAGTTAGGTTAACGCGGGAAAGGAAGAGCGGCCCGGGCGCGGAGCGGCGTGGGAGAGGCGGCTCCGGACGTGGAGCGGCGAGGGAGAGGCGGCTCCGCGGGGCGGCGAGGGAGAGGCGGCCCTTACTTTGCAGGCGAGGAGAAGGGGAGCTGGAGAGGCGTCCGGGCGAGCGGGTGGTTTTACTGGACCGCTGCTTGGAGAGGACTTTTAATTCCAGGGGCCCCACGTTGGGCGCCAGTTGCGGTAGCAGTTGATTCGTCTGGGGGGGGGGTGGCGGCCGGTTGCTAAATCCTAGGCTCCCAGGATTGCTCGGAGGGTACCGGCGGCGGGGGCTCTTTCCCGGAGGCGAGGGCGAGGCGGGGGACTTGGCCAGGTCCCCGGCGGGGTGGCGTGCAAAGTATGGAGGGCGGCGAGAAAGGAACAGGCGGGACACGGTTCTTTTTAGGGTGAAGAAACTAAGAGAGTTTATTAGGGGAGAGTACAAGCTTATATCGGGCGTTTAGAGGGCGGGGTAGCTGTAGAGGTTAAAGGCTTGGATTGGTTCTGAGAGGGCGCGGAGGTTGATTGAAAAGGGGCGAGAGTTGCTCCGGTAACGGTGTCTGGCAACAATGTATGCGCACTGGTGGTAATGGGAGTTGCACTGGCAACGGGGAGTGTCCGGGCAAGATAAGGGGGTGGGGAAAAGGCGGTTCCCTCCGGCAAGCCTCCCCTAACAGTGTTATTTTGGGTGAGGAAATGGGGCCTGCCTCCGGCCTCACTTTCCCAGGCCCGGGGGGCTGCGGAGGGCGCTGTCGCCCGTGCCCACCACCCTCCCCAGGGGCTGATCAGGTCCCCCAGCCCAGGCCCGCCAAGTTGAAGCACGTAATCAGTGTCCCGCAGTTTCTGGTATAAAGTCATGTTTTTCACATCATAAGGGATTTCTGCTCTCACTTCACATTTACCTGAAACCAAAGTCATAAGCTTTCAGTTTGGTAAATTGTTCTGAAAGAAATACCAAAAATAATCTAAGAGATTTGGTTAAAAGATCCTTAGCAAATACTCTTGACTATTTTAATATAGTTATGTTTGAAGGAATAGATTCATGGATATATTTGGATTTCACCACTAAAGCCTGACACCTGGGAGACTTGATCTATAGTTAACTTAAGACTTAGAACTTCCAGGACTATTTTTTTGGCCAGAACACTTTATGTAACTAGACTGCTAACCAATATAAGTGGAACAAGGTTTAATTATGTAGAATTGAGTAAAATCATTGAGAAAAATCTAATAATGATTATTCTCTTGGAATATTGTTGGTGTTGTTCTTTCTTATTCCTCTATCACTAGCTGCCAATTTAACAGACTATAATTGTTAAAACTATAACTTAAACTGTAGTTTAAAACATATGATTAAAGGCCTGCTAAACTAAACTTGGTGAATAATACTTGTAATCCTACAGTGGTTGTTATATGGTTACAGATAGAAGAACTTATGCTTCCAGACAAGACAGAGGAACAGGAGCCTGATTCACCCACCCACTTGAAACAGCCATAAAACAGATAAAATTTATAAAACAGCAGTTTGTAAAACACTATACATCAGACAATGAAGGAGAGTGATCACTGAGAGAAGAGGTGAGCACTATGATTGCCTCAGCTTACTGCCCTGAGGGAATTTACAGGCCATGGCACAGAGAGGAAGAATCGAGCTAGAGCCCAGCAGACTCCCTGAGCCAAAGAGAGGAAGTTGAGAATCTGGGAAGACCACTTGTCTGGAAAGGATGCCAGAAAAGAAAGTGCTACAGAGAGAAAGAACTCCAGAGATCTGTAGAGGGTTCCATGCTGAGTACTGATCAGTGCATGTGCGTGAGAAAATATCAGAGGCCAGGGAAAGAACCAACTGAAAGGATCAGACAGAGGGGTAGCCTATGCTTACATAGGGTCACAAATAATTCCTGTACCTCAAAATTCATGGGGCTTTATATATAGTACATGTAAGGGTATTATTTTGATATTGGGTAATAGCCCTAAACTGACCACTACTCCAGAATCACCTAACAATTCTGAAAGCAGGAACTGAAATGATCAGTTTCCAAATAATGTAACTTTATCCCAAAAAACGTTCAAGAAGATTTCTTGAAATACAAAAATATCTAGTAACAAACAAGGTAAAATTTGCAATGTGTGACATCCAATAAAATATTACTAGATATGTAAAGAAAGAGGAAAATAAAATCCTATTCCTATTTACAATAACACCAAACAAATAATATACTTATAAATGTTTGTAATTAACAGAGTACAAAGTTTGTATTCTGAAAACTACAATCTGTTGTTGAAAGAAACTAAAGAAGACCCAAATAAATAGAAAGCCATCCCATGTACCTGAATAAGGAGACAGTATTAATATGGCAACACTATCCAAAGTGATCTATGATCCAATGCAATTACAGTCAAAATGCCAGCTGGTTTCTTTGCAGAAATTGAAGAGCTGATCCTAAATTCATGGGACCTGGAATAGTCAAACCAATCTTGAAAAATAAGAGCAAAGTTGAAGGACTCACACTTCTTGATTTCAAAACTTACTACAAATCTAGAGTGGTTAAGACAGTGTGATACTAACATAAGGATAGACTTATAAATCAATGGAATAGAATTAAGGGCCCAAAAATAATCTCTCACATTTATGGTCAATTGATTTTTTTTAATCACATACCATACAATTATCCAAAGTATACAATTAGCTGTTCACAGTATCATCATATAGTTGTGCATTCATTGCCACAATCAATCTTTGAACATTTTTATTACTCAAAAAATAATAATAAAAATTAAAGTAAAAAAGAGCATCCAAATATCCCATACCCCTCCTCACCTCCTTTTGCTCATTTACTTTTTTAAATACAGTTTTTTTGAGATATATTCACACACCATACAATCATCCACAGTGTACAAAATTATTCACAGCACCATCATACAGTTGTGCATTAATCACCAGAATCAATTTTTGAAACTTTTCCTTACTCCAAGAAAATAAAAATAAAAGCAAAAAAGAACACCCAACACTTTCCATTCCCTTCATCCCACTATATTCTTCATCTAATTTTTGTCCCAATTTTTCCACTCATTGGTCCATACACTGGATAAAGGGAGTGCAAGCCACAAGGTTTTCACAATCACACAGTCACACTGTGCAAGCTACATAGTTATGCAATCATCTTCAAGAATCAAGGTCACTGGGTTGCAGTTTGACAGCTTCAGGTATTTCCCTCTAGCCATTCCAACACACTAAAAACTAAAGAGGGATGTCTATATAGCACATAAGAATAGCCTCCAGAGTGACCTCTCAACTCCATTTGAAATCTCTCAGCTACTGAAACTTTATTTTATTTCATTACTCTTCCCCCCTTTTTGATCCAAGATGATTTTCTCAATCCCATGATGCTGGGTCCAGGGTCAACCCCAGGAATCATTTCCCATGTTGCCAGGGGGTTTTACACCCCTGGGAGTCATGTCCCACATAGGGGGAAGGGCAGTGGGCTTCCTGCCGAGTGGGCTTAGAGAGAAGGGGGGGCCTGTATTTGCACAACAAAGAGGCTCTCTGGGGGACAGTTATAATAGGCTTAGGCACAATTATAATAGGCTTAGCCTCTCCTTTGCAGTAACAAGCTTCATAAGTGCAAGCCCCAAGATTGAGGGCTCATCCTACTAAATTGTTAGTCCTCAATGTTTGTGAGAATATCGGCAATAACCGAGGTAGGGAAGCCCAATGTTTCCACATTTCTCCCCAGTTCCTTAAGGGGGGGAGAGGGAGCGCAAATACACTTTTACTCTCTGCCCAAATCACTCTGGGATGTATTGGGATTTCACCCCAGCCTGTACAGACTCACCAAATCCCACTTCCCATTCAAAGCTCCATGCATCTATGGTGTTCAAACAAGCTGTATGGTCAATTGATTTTTAACAAGAGTGCCAAAACAATTCAATCAAAAAAGAATAATTTTTCAATAAAAAATTCTGAGACAATTGACCATCCACATACAAAAGAATGAAGATAAGATACCTTCTTTACACCAAACATGAATATTATGAAAATTGATCATAGGTTTAAACTAAGTACTAAAACTATAAAACTTTTAGAAAAAAATATAGGAGTTAATCTTCATGACTTTGGGTTTGGCAATGGATTCTTAGATATGACACCAAAACATCCAGCAATAAAAGAAAAAGTAGATAAAATGGACATCATCAAAATTAAAATTTTTATACTTCAAAGAACACCATCAAGAAAGTGAAAATACAACCCACAGAATAGGAGAGAATATTTTCAAGTAGCATATCTGAGAAGGGATTTGCACCTAGAATATATAAAGAACTCTTACAACTCAACAACTTGCAAGATAAATAACCCAGTTGAAAAATGGGCAAATTACTTGAATAGACATTTCTCCAAGATGATGTACAAATGGCCAATAAGCACATGGGAAGGTATTCAACATCATTAACAAATAGGGAAATGCAAATCAAAACCACAATGAGATGCTACTTCAAAAATACAGATAATAACAAGTGTTGGGGAGGATGTGGAGAAATTAAAACCTTCATATATTGCTGGTGGGAAATGAAAGAATGTTGAAAACATTATGCTAAATCAAAGAATCAAGATACAAAGCCACATATTTTATGATTCCATTTATATGAGATATCATCCCCAATGAGCAAATCCATAGGAATGAAAGTAGATTAGCAGTTGCCTAGGGCTGGAGGGATTAGGAGGAAATGGGGAGTGATACTAATGGGTAGAGAATTTCTTTCTGGGGTGATGAAAATGTTCTAAAATTGGTAGTGGTAATGGTTGCACAATTCTCTATATACGCAAAAACATTGAATTGTAAATATTTAATGGGTGAATTGTATGGTATGTTAATTATATCTAAATAAAGCTTACTTTTAAAAAGACAAAATTAAACTTTTTATGACACACAGAATCTGGAAGAATTCATTGAAGCAGATGCACAAACCAAAAAGAAAAGTTAAAGGAAGTCTTCAGGCAAAAAGGAAATGATACCAAATGAAAATATGAATCTGCAAAAAGAATAAAGAGCATCAGAATTGGTAACTACATAGGTAAAGACATAAGCCATTTTTCTCATTATTTAAATTTCTTTAGAAGATAATTTACTCTTCAAAAATAATAAAATATAGTTTGAGGTCTATAGCATATATAAAAGTGAAATATATGAAAATAATAGTATAAAGGTCAGAAAGGAAAAAGTGTAAGAATACTGTAGCAAAGGTCTTACACTATAAATGAAGTAGTATAACAGTTGACAGTAGACTAAGAAAAGCTAAAGATATATGCTAAAATCCCTAAGACACCCTCTAAAATAACAAAAATAAAGTTACAGTTAATAAGCTAACAGCAAAGAAAAATTGAATCACAAAAAATTCAAATCAATAACAGAAGGAAAACAAGAAAATTCACAAATATCTTAACAATCTTAAACAACAAATGAGTGAAAGAAGAAATCACAAGGGAAATTATAAAACACATAGTTGAATGAGAAACAAAAACAACATAAAAAATTTATATGATGTGGCAAAAGCTGTGCTCAGAGTAAAATTTTTACCAGTAAAACCTACAAAAAAAAGGAGAAAGATCTAAAATCAATAACCTAAACTTTACACCTAAAGGATATAGAAAAAGTAAAGCAAACTAAACTTGAAGCTGGTAGAAGGAAAGAAACAGTAAAAATTAGGCAAAATCAAGAACAGAAAAGCAATAGAGAGAATCAATGAAACCAAAGTTTGGTTCTTTGCAAAGATCAACAGAATTAACAAACCTTTAGTGAGACCAAGAAAGAAACAAAAATAAAGAAGTCACAAATAACATCAAAAAAGGGGGGCATTGCTCTCAATCTCACAAAAATAAAAAGGATTGTAGGAGAATACTATGAAATTAGATAATCTAGTAGAAATGGAAAAAATCCTGGAAAGAAAAAAATTACCAAAATGGATTCAAAAAGAAATAGAATGTCTGAACAGACATACAACAAATGATAAGACTGAATCAGTAATAAAAAATCTTCCAACAAAGCAAAGACCAGGACCAGATAGTTTCACTAGTGAATTCTACCAAACATTTAAAGAAAAATTAACACCAATATGTCTCAAACTCCTGAAAAAAATAAGAGAAGGGTACACTTCCTAACATATTCTATAAGGCTGACATTGCACTGATACCCAAGACATCATGAGAAAACTACAGATCAATATCCCTTATGAATATAGATGTGAAAATCCTCAACCAAATCCTATCAAAACTAATCCAACAACAAATTAAAAGGATTAAAACCATGACCAGGTGGGATTTATCCCAATAATGCAAGGGTGGTTCAACAAAAGAAAATCAATCAATGTAATATACACATTAACAGAATGTAGGGATAAAAAACATGATTATCTCAATTGAAGCAGAAAAATCATTTGCAAATCTCTGCACCTTTTCATGATAAAAACACTGTCACATCTAGGAATACAAGGGAACATCTTCAACATGATAAATGGCATTTAATGTAAAATGCACAGCCAACATCACACTCAATGGTGAAAGACTGAAAGCTTTTCCCTTAAGGAAAGGAACAAGACAAGGATGCACAATTTCACCACTGATATTCAACATTGTACTGAAATAGTAATAGTCAAGAAAAAAAATACAAGGCATCCAAATTGGAAAGGAAGAAGTAAAGCTTTATCTCTTTGCAGATGACATTATCTCATGTATACAAAATCCCACAGAATTAACAAAAAAAGATGCTAGAAATTATCAACAAATGCAGCAAGTTTCAGGGTACAAGATCAACATGCAAACATCAGTTTTATTCTATGCCAGCAATGAACAATCTGAAAAGAAAATTAAGAAAACAATTGCATTTACAATATCATCCAAAAGATAAAATACCTAAGAATAAATTTCACCAAGAAGGTGAAAGATTTCTACACTGAAAACTACAAAGCATTGGTGAAAGTAACTAAAGCTAACTTAAACATATGGAAAGACATACATGTTCATGGATTGGAAGACAATATTGTTAAGATGGCAATATTCTAGAAAGCAATCTACAGATTCAATGAAATTCCTATCAAAATGCCAATCATCTTTTTTGCTGAAATGGAAAAGCCAATCCTCATTTCCATATGGAATTGCAAGTGGTCTGAATATCCAAAGCAATACTGAAAAAGAACAAAGTTTGAGGACTCACAATTCTCAATTTCAAAACTTATTACAAAACTAAAGCAATAAAAACAGTGTGGTACTGACATAAGGATAGATATATTGACCAATGGAATAGATTGAGACTACAGAAACATCCCATACATCTATGGCCAGTTGATATTTGTCAAGAGTGCCAAGATCATTCAATAAGAAAAGAATAGTTTCTTAAAAAAGTGGTGCTGGGCAAACTGGATATTCACATGCAAAAGAATGAAGTTGGATCCCTACCTCATGTCATATACAAAAATAAACTCCGGATGGATCAATGACCTAAATATAAGAGCTAAAACCATAGAACACTTAGAAGAAAACAGGTTAATCTTCATGACCTTGCATTTCACAATGGTTTCTGAGATATGACACCAAAAGCAAAAACAACAAAATAAAAAAAATAGGTAAATTAGACTTTATCAAATCAAGAAAGTAAAAAGACAACCTACAAAATGGGTGTCAATATTTGCAAACCCTATAGGTGATAAGAGTCTAGTATCTAGAATATATGAAGAACTCTTGCTGCCCAACATCAGACAAACAACCCCATTAAAAAAATGGCCAAGTAATTTGAATAGACATTTCTTCAAAGAAGTTATACAAATGGGCAACAAACACATGAAAAAATGTTCATCATTAGTCATTAGGGAAATGGAAATCAAAACTACAAAGAGGTACCAATTCATACCCACTAGGATGGCTATAAAAGAAATGTTTTAAAATGGAAAATAATACATGTTGGCAAAGATGTGGAGAAATTGGGACCCTCATACTTTGCTAGTGGGAATGTAAAATGGTTCATTCATTGTAGAAAAAAAGTTTGTTTATTCCTAAAAAAGTTAATCATAGAAATAACATATGATCCCTCAACTCCACTCTTAAGTACATGCTCAAAAGTACTGAAAACAGGCACTCAAACAAGTACATGTACATGCACACTCTCAGTAACACTATTCACAATAGCCAAAATGTGGAAACAACCCCAATGCCCATCAATGCATGAATAGATAAACAAATTGTGGTATACACATACAATGAAATATTATTCACCCATATGAATGAATGAAGCATTGATACATGCTACAGTGTAGATGAACCTCAAAAACATTAGTCAAAAGTCACATAATACATTATTCCATTTATATGAAATATCCAGAATTGATAAATCCATAGAGACAGAATGCAGATTAGTGGTTGTCAAGTGCTAAGATTAGGAAGAAAGAGGTGGAACTGTTTAATGGGTAAGAGGTTTTACTTTGGAGTGATGGAAATGTTTTGGTACTAGGTAGAGGTGGTGGTTGCACAACATTGTCATATACTAAATGCCACTGAAATGTTCACTTTAAAATGGTTACTTTTATGTTATGTAAATTTCACTCCAACAAATAATTTTTAAAATATATTCAATTAGACTTCCACTTCTGGGGTCCTACTAAGTACATTTGATGAAATAAACATGAGAAAACTATGAAAGCTGAAGAGAAGAAGTCAGACCATCTAGGGACTAAAGGACCTAAGGAATAACACAATGGTGAGGTCCCCAGGTTTTTTTTTTTTTTGACTCATAAATCTGAGAGTGGATTCTGGAGAAGCCAGCAACTCAGAAATGCCAATAGGAACAGGCAAAAATTTCCCAAGAAAATGCTACTCTCTCTAGCCTAATGCATTAACTTACAACACCAACTGCAATAAAATTTGACTTTAACTATTTAGAGGTAAGTCATAATTCACAGGTTAAGAGTACAATTCTCACAAGACTGCTTTCACCTCAGACCAGCCACAAGTTTAGGGAGTCCCACTGCTGAACAACTAGCTAAAATTTGGGGGTTCCACCACACACACAGTTTTGATAATTCACTAGAATGACTCACAAAACTCAGGGAAGTGCTATGTTTATGATTATAGTTTTATTATAGCATAAAAGGATACAAATCAGAAGACACCAAAAGAAGACACATAGGGAAAGGTCTGGGTGAGTTTAAAACACAAAGCTTCCATATCTTTCCATGATAAGTCAGAACATACCACACTGTTTGCACTTCAATGTGCATTTTCAATCAAGGAAGCTCACCTGCACTTCGGTGGCTAGAGTTTTCATTGGGATTTCATTATATAGGCATGATTGATTGAATCAATGTGCACCTTGTCAAATTCAATTTCCATCCCAATCCCTTTCCTCAAAGGTCTTGCTGACATGACATGGCTCAAAGCCCCAATCCCCTAATCATATGGCTGGTCTTTCTGATGTGGCTAACATCCCACTCTAAGCTAACAGTTGTGGTATGGAGATAACCAGGAATAACAAAAGACACTCTTATGGGTATCTCCCAGGAATCTGGAAAAAAGTCAGCCAAGTTCTTCATTATACAAAACCTAAGATTCAGGAAATTGGCAATCCAGTAAGATATAAAACTTTTAGAAAATAAGTGCTCTACAAAATGCAACAAAAAATACTGTGGTCATTGCCCACTCTTGCCAACAATGGCCATGTAGGGAGCATAGACTTCCACCCATGCCAGGCTGTTATGAAGTACACAACTACCCTGCCATGGGGTCTTGCCAGAGAAAGTCAAGTGGGGAGCCAGTACTTTTATCTCCACAGTGTAGTAATGATCCCCACACATTCCCCTCCCCTTCAATGTTATCAGTGGAAACCACATCAGAAGTCTCACTCTTACCTCACATGGTAGGAATAACACACCCCTCCCCCTCCTTGTTGGAATATTGTCAGAGACCTAATGGAGAGTCAGGGCTCTAACAACCACTTGGTGGTGATGAGACCACCAACCCCCATGGTTATCGGAGAGTCTGCAACTCCACTTTACCTAGAAGTAACTAGAAATTTCCACTGTCTTGCTGCCAGTGGAGGACTAGTTGAGAGTCATGGTTTTCAACACAGCTTATGGTAACAAGGCCAAACCCCCATGGTGTCAGCGGAGGCCATGTGGAAAAGAGTAACAAGGTGACTCTCCTTCTTCTAGCCATGATGGTATCAGAGGAAGCAATGTGGGAAACCTACAATCCCTCCTCTGCCCAGCAGTAAAATGTTTCCCCTTACCCCAGATGTCAACAGAAGTTGAGTGGAGAACCTGAACCTCAGCCCCACACGGCAGTAACAAGATAGTGTTTATTACCTTCACCCAATGTAGTGGTGTCAGAAGAGTCTTGAGAAAACACAAGATTTAAATAAAATCCAGAGTCTTATAGTACACAAAATGCCCAGATTCCAATTGAAAAATATCACTTTTCAAACCAAGAATCAAGAAATCAAATTGAATGAGAGGAGATAATGAATATAGGCTGTGGTGGATTGAATTATGTACTCAAATTTAGACATATTTTTGGTCTTGATCCACATTCCTGTGGGTGTGGAGCCATTGTAAATAGGATCCTTTGAAGATGTAATTTTAGATAAGGTATGGCCAAACTGAATGAATTTGGGGCTTGTGCCAGTTTGGATATATTACATCCCCCCAAAAGACATAGTCTTTAATGTAATCTTGTGGGGGCAGATTTATTAATCTTTCTGATTAGGGTGTGAACTCTTGATTAAGTGTTTCCATGGAGATGTGACTCACCCAACTGTGGGTATCACCTTTGATTGGATTGTTTCCATGGGGGTGTTACTTCACCCATCCAGGGTGAGTCTTAATTAAATCACAGGAGTCCTTTAAAGGAGCTCACACAGAGAGCAGAGAGGGAAAAATGCCCCAAAAGAAGCTGAGAGAGACATTTTGGAGACAGTCATTGAAAGCTGATGTTTGGAGATGTTTGGGGATGCTAGCCCAGAGTTTGCCTGGGAGAAATTAAGAGAACACCCCCAGATACATAGAGAGAAATGTCCTGGGAGAAAGCCATCTTGAAACCAGAACCCAGGAGCAAAGGATCAGCAGGCACCAGCCATGTGCCTTCCCAGTTAGCAGAGGTATTCCAGATGCCATCGGCCTTTATTCAGTGAAGGTATACTCTTGTTGATGCCTTAGGTTGGACAATTTTATGGCCACAAAACTGTAAATTTTTAACCTAATAAATCCTCTTTATAAAAGCCAATCCATTTCTGGTATTTTGCATAATGGCAGCATTAGCAAACTGGAACAGACCTTAATCCAGATTACTGGAATCCTTTAAAGCAGAAGAGATTCAGAAATAGAGAAAGGAGCCAGAAATAAGAGGTCAGTGGGAACCTAGAAGAGAAAGTAGAAGGCATCACCATGCTATGTGAGACTCTTGCATTTTTTGAACAGGAAGAAAAGAGACCAAAGCTCAATTGGAGAACATTTATTTATGCATAGGTGGGCTGAAGCTAAGAGATGGTGACTGTTCTAGTTTGCTAATGCTGCCAAAATGCAAAACACCAGAGATGGATTGGCTTTTATAAAAGGGGGTTTATTTGGTTACAAAGTTACAATCTTAAAGCCATAAAGTGTCCAAGGTAACACATCAACAATCGGGTACCTTCACTGGAGAATGGCCAATGATGTCCGGAAAACCTCTGTTAGCTGGGAAGGCATGTGGCTGGCGTCTGCTCCAAAGTTCTGGTTTCAAAATGGCTTTCTCTCAGGACTTTCCTCTCTAGGCTGCAGTTCCTCAAAAATGTCATTTTTAGTTGCACTTGGGGTATCTGTCCTCTCTTAGCTTCCCCAGAGCAAGAGTCTGCTTTCAACAGCTGTCTTCAAACTGTCTCTCATCTGCAGCTCCTGTGCTTTCTTCAAAGTGTCCCTCTTGGCTGTAGCTCCTCTTCAAGATGTCACTCTCAGCTGCAGCTGCACTGAGTTCCCCCCGTTTGCCAGCTCATTTATATGGCTCCAGTGATTGAATTTAGACCCACCCTGAATGGGTGGGGTAATACCTCCATGGAAATTATCCAATCAGAGTCATCACCCACAGTTGGGTGGGGTGCATCTCCATGGAAACACTCAAAGAATTCCAATCTAATCAGCACTAAAATGTCTGCCCCACAAGATTGCATCAAAGAATATGGCTTTTTCTGGGGGACATAATACATTCAAACCAGCACAGTGACAGTCCAGAACAAAGGAGGGAGTACAGTTTTATAGCTTTTGTGAGGGGGTTGGAGTAAGATAGAGAAGTAAGGAGTTGACATCAGGGGATTGGCTTGTTTAGGGTAAGATAAGGAGTTGACATCAGGGAGGTTATTACATTAAGGAAAATTTTTGTTTATGTTCTTGGTCAGACTGCTATGTTAGCTAAGAGTGGGTTTTATGTAAGCAGTCATATCCATTGTGGGTGGGGAGAGCTTCCTGGAATATTTGCTAAGGGTGGGTTGTGTGTGGTGGGGGTGGGGTGTTTTGCCTAACATTCTAGGTTTTTCCTTTAGTTTTCTAGGGGTGCTGAAGGGCACAGATCCATCTTCTGTATCTGCTTCCTACTGGTGGGGGGCATAGTGTTGTCCCTATAGTTCATTGCAAGGTAGTGGTTTGTAAGGGTGTTTTCACTGGAGGAGTAGCATGTTACTGATGGCTTGGTTCGTCATGATTTGTACAGTTCTGTGAATAAACCTGGTTAGAATTTGTGAGAAACGAGGTCCCAGAATGAATGTAGAGGAGATGAGAAGTAGGATGGGAGAAGTGGAAGTAGAGTGGCAGGGTTGATAGTAAAACAGTGGGAGACAGTAATGTGAGGAGCTTGCAGTAGGGTGAGGAATGTTTACATTTTTTGAATTATTAAGCACAGACATACAACACTGAATAGTAATTAGAGCACAAGTACTGCTTTGGGTGGTGGTTAGAATATTTAATGCTATTCTGCTTGGCAAAACCACTTTTCTTAAGTTGTGAGGTCTTATCATTAAGCAGTGACCTTGCTAGTTTTTACCATTTTTTAACATTGACCAGAGAAATAAATTTTTTTTTCTGCAAACTTTCTGCAATGTCCACAAACTTTTTGCAACTTTCTGTATCCATACAGGTTTTGTCTCACATTTTTCCAAAACAACCAGTTATTTAGGACAAAACTATTTTCCTTTTCCTTTTAATAAAAAACATCCTTTATACATTTTATACTTAAGTTACCAAAATAATTTGGGAAACTCTTTTCAAGCAAACATTCTACAACATACTATTACCATTAAAATTAAACTTGTTAGAATAATGCTAAATACTTAAAACACTTTAGTTAATGCATTATTGAAACAGTAATACACCATTTTAACAAGAATTAACACACTTGTAGGTATTAAAGTGGGTGGCTGAGTGGTTTAACAATATATAAGCTGAGTTTTTATTAGTAGATAGAAAAGTTTTAGGTGAGGGTTTTTTTAATGTTTTATTTTCTTTCTCTGCAGGGAGCTATTTTGGGGTCAGATTTACAGTTAGTTTGGGATATAATGAGTATTTGTAAACTTGCACATAATTTGTAAGCCTTGCATGGGCTCTGCTGTCATACAGTTGTTGGAGTTTTTAAGGTATTTGGTTAACTCGAGGAAAGAAAGGATGTTTTGGTTTGTTGTGGGTGTTGGTATTGCTTTTCTGGAGGGAGTTAGGGAATAT